>NW_007247744.1:306541-324342 GCF_000164805.1 Carlito syrichta | reverse complement strand
CCCACCGCTGGAGCCTGCGCTCCCTCCCGCCGCCGCCCTCTCCCCCGACCCCCCCAGGCGCCCTGCCGGTCTTTCCCCTGACTCAGCACTGAGAACCGCCAAGGCAAGCGTTCCCATGAAGCTGCTTGTCAGAAAACACCCACTCCCGCGGGGAGTCCCCACGGGTCAGGACGAGCCTGGACTCAGGCACAAGGTCGGTGCTGCCAACTCAGGCCGGCTGACTCACAGAGCCTGGAATGCAAGGGGGAACGGGGATGGGAAGGGGGGAGGCCTCCAGGCATCCACAGGGGCTGAGGCCATTTCCCGGATCCAGTCTCAAAGACACAGAGGCCCGGCTTCGGCACGGAGTCCGCCCGGCCTGCCTTCTGCCCACTCCTTATTAGCGGCGCCTCCTCTGGCGGGTGTCCCGTGGTGTTCTGGGGAGGTGCAGGGCGATGGACACTGTCCAGCCTCAAGGGCCATGGAGAGCCTCCTAAGAGCATGGGCAGCACCTGGCGGGGCCCGGTGTGTGGGGCTCTGTGGACGGAACCGACATCCGTGGTTTTGGGTTTGGGACACAGTGGTGGCCACAGTCGCCACCGGGTGGGGCTGTGACCACCGCCAGGTCCTGCTGGCCCCTGAGTCAGGGGGCCGGGGTGGACAGACTCCGTGGCAGCCTGGGTGGACCCGCAACTTTCAGAAGAGGGCCCCTTCCGAAGGTGTGCCTGTGAGGCTCGGTTGCCAGGCCCAGGGTGCAGGAGTCCGGCGGCCGTTGGCGTGCCCGGGGCCCTTCTGCTTCAGAGCATCCTGGGTGCACACCCTGGTCTTGTTGGGCTTCAGTTTCTTGCCTGTGGGCTGGGATGAGGCACCGACCTTGCCTATTACTGAGAGATCACACGGCGGCCATTTACCGAGTGGTGGCTACTGGCTCCCGGCAGGCACACACCACGCACTCGGCAAGGGTTCGACGTTGAGTCCTCAGGACAACCCAGAGCAGATGCCGTTCTCACCTGGTTTGACAGGCGAGGAAGCCAAGGCTTAGAGGGGGAAGCGTGTGTTCAGGATGACGCCTGCAGGCACAGGAGAGGGGGCCTGAGGGCCAACCACCTGACCGAGACCCTCAAGGGCCTGCACTTGGGTGGGAGCAGGGAAGGGGGCTGTGGTCGCCGGGTGGGGAGCGGGCAGCTTCGAGTCCTCCCCTGGGAGGCGGGGCTGTGTGTGAACCCAGGCTCTCGGCCTGGGAGGTGTGCTCTGTGTCCCATCGGACTTCACTGCGAAAACACAAGCTCTAGGATGAAATAGAAGGATCTCACGACAGCCACACTTTAAGCCCAAGCGTGGGGTGTCCTGGGCTCAGGCCCGTGTGGCTGCCATGGAGAACGCCCGTGAGCTGGCACTGCTGAAACACTCTGATGGCGTGCGCTTCTCTAGAGTGGAGAACAGAAGCTTGCTTGCTTGTTTTCGGTGACTCTTCCTTTGCTGAGTTTCTTAAACTGGGAGTGGACACATCGCAGGACATGAGCACCACGGGAGTCGGGGAGGTGGGCTTCCAGCCGCCTGCTCCCCACAGCGCCCCTGCCCCGTCGGTGGCTCCACCCTGGGCCCTGAACACACAGTGCTCCCCCATGCGTGGCTCGAGGGGCATTTGGTGCCAAGCGCCTCCTTCCAAGGAGTCCAGACGCCGGGATCTGCTGACCAAGCTCCGGAACCTACCATCTCCCGGCCATTTGACATTGGGCAAGTTACCTACTGCTTTTAAATCTTGGTTTTGCTGTCTGCAAGACAGGCACGGCCAGTGGATCTCGCAATAACATCATTTTGTTATAATGCTGTGGAGGGTCTGTGGGGCCTGCCCCTTGTCCCTGTCTGCCTGGGCTCTCTCCAGGTGCTCTGATTTCCTCCTGCACCCCGAAGGTGCGCACCAGGGCTCACTGGGGTGTCTACGTGTGCCAGTCTACATGCGTGAGGGTGGGCGTGGCTGCGCCATGAGGGAACCGTGCCCGTCCACACTGGCTCCTGCCTTCAGCCCGCCCGGAGGTCACTGGGTGAACAGCGGTCTCGCTGGTTGCCGTTCGTATTTCTTAGACGTGTGTGCAGCCCACGTTTATTTCATGTTTAAAGCTAGAAGTGTTTGGCTCTCTATTTAGAGGTTGGGCGGTCATTTGGTGGCCAGCAACAGGCCCTGGGAACCGAATGCTTGTTTTGCCAATTCGGCTGTGGTGAAATTGGTTTTGTTGCATGCCATGTCACATAAAGTCACAGCTTCCGGGAACCTCTCGACGCCGTTCAGCGAGGCCCTTCTGCGGTTCCTGTCTCCTGCGACTGAGGGGGACGGGGACGGGGACGAGGGCCTGGAAGGCGCCCAGCTCCGTGTCTGCCCGCAGGGACCGTCAGCGGTTGTTCACCATCATGGCCATCTCGAGCACAAGGCGGGCAACACAGCGTAAGGCTTGTCTGTGTGAGGGCACTCCGTCGCCCGGACCAGGGTGTGACCCCTGGACGCGTCCTGAGCTTTGTCCTCCACCGTTTCCCGTCTGATAATGATGTCCGAAATGTGCCCATCATGTTGTCGTCCACAGAGCAGCTTTCTTACTCATAATTCCAGCTGACCCCCACAAGAGCCCCGCAAGGAAGGGGGACAAGACATCTGTTATCCTGTCGAACCGATGAAAAAGCAGAGGCACAGAGATTAGTCATTCATGTACTCAGCCGTCGTTTACTGAACACTAAGTATGTGCAAGACTCTATGTTAGGTTTGGGATGAAAATGAACAAGAATTGTTTGGCCTCTGTGCAGACGGCCCTGTGGGTCAGGGTGGCTGGAACGGGCTTAACTTGAGGTTATGTGTCTGTCGGGGAGGTGCCTCCACCCGCCCGTAGCTCTGAGACCTCAGTCCTATTGTCCTCGAGGCCCGACGTGAACTCACTGCCGGTTTCCTCACCTTTCACTTATTCTGACTTCTAGGCTCTGTGGCCTCTCTGGCAGCATTTGTACGCTTTGTTCAAACAGCTTCCGTCCTGGAGGTTGGTGTCTAAAATGTCTGTCACCACAGTCCTCAGGCAGGCATACGCCTCAGTTGTCAAAGCAATAAAGATATCAGCCCGGCTGGGCAAATGCTCGGTGCATCACACGCCGGTGTGGTCCTCGGCGGTGTTCGGGGAGGAGTCGGGACTGCCATGGCGGAGGTCACGGGAAAGCAGGGGCTCCGTGGCTGGACCCCGAGCCCGCGCGAGGGCGTTCCGTCTGCTCATGCTGGGCCTCCAGCCTGGAGAGAGCCGGCTGCAGCCTGTGTCATCATCAGTGGGACTTCCTGCCTTCCTCCGTTTTGTTTTGTTTTTCCCCGTCCTTGACTTCCCCGCTCCCCAGCCCCACTTCTCCCACGCGGAGACCTCTGCGTCTTTCACCGTCTCTTCCAGACATTGCTGAGGGTGGGTCTTGACTTCGGCCGCCCGGGGCCCAGGTCCTACGCAGGAGCTCCGAGCCCAGGTGATCAGGAGGTGTCCTCTCCTGGGCCGGCTGTGATCACTTGCTCTGGCTACCAAGATCCTGAGCTGACGAGGCTGGGACGGCCTCAGCCTCAGCGCGTGCTCGGCTGGATGGGCGGTGTCTGTTCTGGGAGCAGGCGAGGGAGAGCGCTTTGCTGGGCTCCCGCCAGTGCTGTCCTCGCAGTTGTGGCTTTCCTGGGCAGACTCGCGCTGCAGCCCTGGGAGAGGCTGGCTTAAGCCCCGGCTCTCCTCTTCCCAGGTGAATCTTGGATGTGTCTCGTTTCTTCAGTCTTAGTCAAACTTGAATTACCACAATCTTCCCTCTGGAGTGATTGTCAGCCTTATTGGGATGACGCGCCTTTCTTCACTTGGCCCTTCACTGCTTATCAAGTATTTGTTGGGCACTTCCGGTGCCAGGCACCGCTGAGGCGTGGGGACCCAGCGGAGGGCAGGGATGAGGTCCCCGTTCACACAGAGCGCATGTCTGGGGGAGGGCGTGTTTGGCTCCTTTGCTCCATAGAGGTCACCTGGTGCTTTCCGTGCTCAGGGGTCCGGGCGGGGCTCAGCTGGCTGCCCCGCTCGGGGTCTTGGAGGTTGCCGTCGAGGTGCTGTTGAGCTGTGTTTGGGGCAATTTGCCGTGAGACCGTCGGGGACGCCACTGGCGGACAAGAGAGGCTTGCGCTCTTCTTCTACGCGCGGCTCATGCATTCGTGGGATCACATATGAAGTAGTTTATGGTTATTTCTTTCTTCCTGCCAGCCTCTCTGTCTGTGCTTTTCTTTCTTCCGTTGCCTCGGCACTAACTACAAGGCCAGGATGCGCCCGCAGGGCCCTGAAACAGTGACGGTTCCCGAGGGGAGCTGGCCGACCTTGATTTTACCACACACAAGCCAAGGCAGAGCGACTCACCTCAAGGGAGGCAGACAGCAGAGGATGGTCGAGGTTGGAGCCGACTTGGCGGGAATGACAGCACCACCAGGAAAGCCCTCTTTTCCGAGGCCCCCCGCAAAGCTTGCCCACGTCCTTGTTCAGGGAGCAGTGTGGCCGCCCCTTTGGTCACATCTGCTTTCCTTCTGCTCCAGCAAAAGCCTGATAAAGCCTTGCCTGTGGACGCTTGGCTTCAGTCTGTGTTTCTGTCATTCCTGCTCCAGGGGAGGGGACTGTCCCAAGGCCTGGGCGGCGGGAGCTGGGGATCACTGGGGGCTGCCTCAGGGTGTCCCCACCCCAGATGGAGACATACAAGCAAGAGTAGCAATTTGTGCCAATTGCGAGGTTAGTGAGGAGGGAGGACCTGAGCAATCCCGAGCTGTCAGGGAGGCCTCCCTGGAGGAATTGACCTTCAAGCAGACCCCAAAGGACGAGCAGGATGAGCTACGTCAGAATGTGCTGTCTGGATGCGAATTCTTCCTTCCGTTCTCACGTGCCACCCCGAGTTGCAGCAGCTCTTTGGACGAGGCCACCAAGAGCAGTCCTGGGTGTGCTGGCGCTCTTCTGCCAACGCGGCCCCAAAGGAAATCAGCCCCTGGACTCGGGTGTGGGGGTGGCAGGGAGATAAGGCCTGGGCCTGGGGGAGTGAGGGTGGGTGAGGACGGCGGTTCTAGGAATGACTCTGTCCAGCCAGCGTCGTTCTCCCTGGGGTCCTGCGTGAGGAAGGACATCACGTGGGAAAAACCACCTGCTCCAGGCTGGGCTGCGGTGGGCAGAGCTGTGGCCGGCCCACGCTTTTCTCCCGGCACGTGGGTCTGTTTAGAAACACCAAGAGCAACAATCGTCTCACCCAGACCCACGTTCCGACCACTAAGGCACCTTCACCGGAGCTGTCTACTGCTATCAGCCGTGGTGCTCCCTGTCTCTGAACACCTGCTGCGTGACGGGCACTGGCTGAACCCAGGAGCTGGGTGGACTGTCTTTCAAGCAGCCTCCCCTCGTCTCCTCATGGTGCCCAACGAATGCTGGAGCGAGGCACTCTCCCCTTTCCTGCTGTCTCCTCCGATTCTCCTGGCCCTACTGCTCTGTCTCCAGCCACGCCTCTTCCAGGAAGCCTGCCATGGTGTCGAGTGCCCGTTGATCATCGACATCGCCGGGTTAACGTCTGTCTTCTCTCCCTCGCTAGTGAGCCTTCCGGCATCTTGCTCACCAGGCCCCTCCCATCCACACCTCTCTCCATCTCTACCAGGCCTGATGGCAGCAGCCCCAGCCTCTCTGCCGGTGTCACTCACGCCTCCCTCTGCACCATCCTGGGTAGAGCGGACAATCAGGTTTCCTCGCGTAGCCTGGATCCTGCCACTTCACTGCTCAAGGGCTTCTCAGGTGGTGTGGGGACCAAAGGGAGGCCCACACTTTACCTGGATGATGACCCTTTGTATACTTAACCCTGAATTGTACCCCTCATCTTTAAAATAAAAATTAAAAAAAAGAAAGCTCCCAGCACTGACCTTTAATCCACCAGTCTCATTCCCCAGTGTGCCCTCCGACCCCACGTGCTCACGTGTGAGATGAGGGTCTCAGCACTTCCCAAACAGTGCGTCATTGGCCACAGTAGAAACATCGGAGGTGACCAGCATGTCCTCGGCGGGCCTGGCCAGCAGTCTGGTCAGCCCATCGCCTTGGCGGCTGAGCCTAGACGGGAAGGGGAGCACTAAGATGGCTGCAGATTCTCCTGCCGAGGGGTGGAGGTGGATCCCCTTCCCTGGGATCTGGGCTTGCTTAGGGATTTGCTTGGTCGTAGAATGTGATGGCGGGGACACTCTGGGACCTCCCAGACTAAGTCACGAGAAACTTTGTAGAGACTGCACTGGCCTCTTGGAGCTAAAGCTGGTGGGTCAGCTGCAGTGCAGTAAGCCCAGCTAGCTGAGACCACCCTGCAGTGAGGAAGCCCAAGACAGCTGCTGAGAGAGAGAGAGAGTTAGAGACAGAGAGAGATAGAAAGATAAAGAGAGAGAGAAAGAGAGAGAGACAGACAGAGAGATAGGGAGACAGAGAGATAAAGAGTTAGAGACCGGTATCCAGCTGTCACAGCCCACCCAAGGAAGTCTTCCTCCAGTTCTCGCTGGCGTCCGCATCCACGGAGACGATCCGGCCGAGTCTCCGGCCCCAGCTTCCATTCACGGCCCCACGGCCCTTCAGCCGAGCCCCGCCCTGCAGGCAGCCTCCACTTAGCTGCTCGACTCGCTTGTCTCCGTGCTGGCGAGGCCTCAGCCCACGTGGAATCCAGCTCTCTGCCTCTGCCCGTCTCAGCCTTGCTGCCGAGAATGGCTGGAGCGGAACACAAGGGTGGCGGCCCAGGCGAGGGGCCGCCCTCCCAGCCTGCTCCCTCTCCGGGAAGGCGAGTGCAGGCCTGGCCTTCTCTCCCCACATGTCCCATTCTCCCCCTGCTCTCCCTCAAGCGAGAAGCCTGACTTCTGTTTCAGGGAAGGAACGCCCTCCGCAGGAGACGTCCGGGCGCGGCCTCCCCTCCCCTTCCAGCTCCCTCACCTCCCTGCACAGCGCTCTGCCTTTCCGATATTTCTAGGGTCACGCACTCCACGCTGCCTCCAGGCTGGCCTCCGGACTTGCGTGCTGGGTCTCATCCTCCTCCGCCTGTCGGGAGCGTCACTAGCAATTCCCGCTCTCTCGTGCTACCACCCAGGGGTCTGTCGCATTCACACACAGGCACGCGGCCATTCCTCTTCCGCTGTGCCTGGTGTTCCCTTTGCCTGCCCTGCTGCTCCAGCATTTCTTCACGTAGCCTGTTTGTCTACTCCTTTGATTCTCTGGACCAACACCTCCTGATATACTGCTCAAATGGCAGCATTTCCCTCCCCCTAACCCATTTCATTTTCCTCTGATCCTTCCCACCCCTCGACATGCTCTACACCCGGTTTACTCATTGGCTTCTCGAGGGCAGGGATCTTTCTTTCTTTCTCTCCGCTGCTGTGACCCCTGCACCTGGGATAGTGACTGGCATCTAGCAGACCCTCAGGGAGTATTGGTTGAAAGAATCATTCAGTGATTCCCTTCCTGGCATTCCCAATGCTTTCTGCAGTGGCGATATTTTTCCTTACAAAACATGGGCAGCTGTTTAGAGCAACGTCAGCACCACAGCTCCCGTCGGTCCTTAGATCGCAGTCACTTGAAACACCCAGGGTCTCGTCAACATGCAGATCATGAGTCGGCGGGACTGGAGCGCGCCTGGGACTCCGCGTGTCTCACAAGTTCCCAGGTGATCCAGAGGCAGTTGGTCCAGACCGCACTCTAAGTAACAAGGCCCCTTGGTCCTTCGGCTGCTTCCTTCCTTTTCTTTTTAATGGAGTGAGTATAAATATTTACAGAGTACATATGCATATTTATAGTGTAAGCATGACCCTGAGTTCAAGAAACCACAGCGAGCACTGTCTGTAGCTGCAGGTTACATCTGCAAGGAGAGTGTCGTCCACTCTGCACAGCCATAGGAGGGGCTGTTGGCAGTTAGGCCGTGAGTGGAGACCACCCATTGTTCGGGGCGGAATCAGCTTTTTGCGCAAGTGTGTATGTGTGGAAGAATGCTATGATGGATGCAGACATGTTTCCTAGCAATTGCCTGATGCAAGTAGCCGTGTTTTGGTGTGAAATCAGCGCAGAGGCTAGTCCGGCCTCTCTGCTCAGATGACTTTTCCCTCACTCTGCTGCTGCTTAGAGAACAGCGTGGGGTGTCTCCCTTGATCACCTTCCTCCGTTCGTTAAAAAACCATGGCCAGGGCCTCCCAGTGCTGTTGCAAGACTTGTGCCTGCCACGGAGGAGACCAGTAGGAGCCACCCGTGGGGACCCCTAGGCAGCCAGCCCCTGTGTGTCCAGCCAGGCCCTCTGGCTGGGCCAGCACTGCCTCGTCCATGTAGAGGGGCACTTTTTTGCACGAGGAGTAAAGGTTCCTGATGTTTGATGGCCCTGATGGTAGAGCCAGACCGAGCTGCAGAGGACATTTATTTGGGGGATGTGGAAACACTGAGGGCCACAGCACTCACTCCAGTTTTCACCAATACCACTGCTGTTGGCCGAAGGGGACAAAAGACAAATGCTGACCAAGTCCTTAAGTCTTAAAAAACACAAGCTCGACCAGGTCCTTGTGTTCCTGGCCTGGCTCCAACAGGAGCTTGGCCAGTATCTCCTTCTCTCGATGTTTGCCCCTAAAAATGTTAATTTAATAGGCTTCAGATAGTGTGACCTCTAGTCTACATAGGCCAGATACAGCCTGCTTCAATAATAACTTTGCTTAAAACTTCAAAAAACACAATATTCATAGTTTTACTGAGACTCTCAAAAATGTCAGTGCTATGACAATCTTGCCAAAAAAGTCACAAACGTTAACCTTTCTCTTGCTAATACTAACATTAAAGCATTTTCTGTTTATATGGGTTGGGACTTATATGAAAGACATACTATAAAAATAAAATGGCTCTCACCTCTTAAAGAGAGAGACCGCCCGATCTCGCTGTTCTTTGTCTTTCTTTCCTCATTCCCTCCCCCCAGCTCAGGCCCTACTCTCCAGAGACTAGACCTCCACGGCCGGCAGTAGCTTCAGCTTCACCGTCATCGGCATCACCAGCATCACCGTTGTTGTCTCCGGCGGCATCCTCATGTCACATCACCGCCACCATCATCGCCGTGGCCACCAGCATCACCATCACCGTCAGCATCAGCAACATCACCGTTGTCTCAGAATCGGCCTCACCCCCATCGTGACCGCCGGCACTGCCGTCGTCACCGCCACCATCAGCACCAGCCTCATCCACAGAATTCACCAATGGGCGGGCGCAGCTGACCACTGAGCAGGTGGACACGTCCCAGCCTTCCTTGAGCAGAGAGCCTTTGCTCCCCATTCCCTCCCCATGGAGTCCCCAGTGGGGAGAAGCTGGCAGCAGTGGTGCAGACTGGGCCGGGCGCGAGAGGCTTCTTCTGCAGTCCTTCCAGGCTGGGCAGGGAGCACCAGGGCCGCTGGGAGGAAGGCAGACTCTCCCCGCGTGCAAGCGAAGATGCCGCCCCGGTGAACGTGGGGAGTCCCTGAGGTGTGCTTGAGGCTGAAGTGTGTTTATGGATAAGAGGTCCAGCCACAGAGGCCTAACCTTGCAGGAGGCCACCGTCTTGTGTAAGGAAATTCTGGAGACGGCTGTGGGGCAGGTCCATGCGTTATTGGAGACCAAGAGCTGTTTTTCTGCTCTGCTGTGTGGACACTCCAAGATGGCTGCCCAAATTCCTGCCATGACGTCCAGCTCCGGGCAGCGAGAGGGAGGAAACGGAAGACCTGTCCTCCCCCTGCGAGGAGGCCAACTGGCTTGCTCCATGCAGCATCTGTGTGTGTATCACTGGCCGGAACTCAGGTTCATGGTGACTCCTGGCAGCAAGGAAGGTGGAGAGAGGAACCATGAGTTTTGTTTCACAATGATGAAGAAGGCCAGGCTGGCCCCTGGGAGGCAGCCAGCTACTTGAGTAAACTCAGCCGTGTACATGCCTGAAATGGGACTGCATTCATTCATTCATTCACTGAATTGCTCATTCACTGGCTCACCTGTTAATTCAACACATACGGAGTATCTAGGTTCTGGGACCCCAGGAGTGAATAGGGCAATGCTTGTGCCACACAGTGCCCCCAAGCAGGCAGAGACCATGGTGAGGGTATGTGGGAGGTGACCTGACAGAGGGTGCTGGGCACAGTGAGGGCCGGACAAGACGTGTGGAGCTTGTCTCAGATCGGGCTTTGCAGGGAAGGTGAGGCATTCCGGCCTCTGCATAGTGACACCCTCCCTCTTGTGCTGTGACCACCCACGATGTCTTGATGTGAGCTGGGTTTGAGGATGAACAGGGTTTCTCCAAGTGCAGGCTGCAAAGAGGTGTTCTGGGTGGAAGGGCTCGAAGGTGATAGCACCTGCAGACCCCTTGGGTGTGGGAGCCTGTGGGTGCACACTTAGGAGCGGCTGGGAGCCACGGGGAAGCCAATGGGGTGATGGGGAAGGAACGCGAGACCCCTGTGTTCTGCTGGAGGCGGGCGAGGAATGCTCATGGTCTCCGTCGGCGTGACTTCAGTGGAGGCTCGAGGGTGCTGCAGGTGCACAGACACGACTCCATAGGTCGGAGGAGCAGGGAAGGGGACACCAGCCAAAAGCAGGCTCTGCCGTGGGCTCATCTGGAGCGCACTCCCAAGTGAGCACCAGGCGAGGTCAGCCCAGGCCTCTCGCCCCGGCCCGCGGACGCTCTGCCGCGGGCCCGTCCGCACTAGGTGTTCAACAGCCCCTCAGCCTCCACCCCGAGACGCCCGTGGCACCCCTCCCTCCACGGCAGATGACCAGAAATAGCTCTGGGACTTGGGGATTCACCCTGGGTGGCAAAGTCCCTCCCAGATGGGAACCCCAGATCTCACCACTCTGGCCGCAGCTCTTCTGTTGAAGGCGAGACCAGAAAATGACAACACACGTCGCCACATCCTGGAGTCCAGACATGTGGCGAGCATGCGTGGATTACCTAATGTAGGGATCTCGGGACAGAGGGCGTACAGCGCCACGTCCTGGAGTCCAGACATCGGTGAGCATGAGTGGGACCCTCTACTTGGGGACAGAGGGGAAGCGCCTCACTCCAGGACCTGTCAGGACGCTGCGTAGCCGAGGCCAGTTGGCCCTCGTGACGGTGCCCCGCATGGCCCACGCAAGGCTCCCACCCTGGAGGGGACATGGCAAGACGTGGCCACAGCGGGTTAGGCGGGGGGTCCCACGTGTGTTCTGTGGTGGGCACACAGATGGGCGTGTCCAGGTGCGCCTCCGACCTCCAGGCCAGGCCGAGCCTGGAAAGCCCTCATGGTCGCGCCGGCGCCTCCCAGCTCCCCTGGGGACTGTGCAGAAGCAGGGTGTGTGTGCTGTGGTGGGCGTTCCCGTGGCGGCCTGGTCCTCCTTGGCAACAGTGCCTCCAGGCCTTGCGCCTCCCTGACGCTTGAGATAAGAGGCCTTGAGAGGGTATCTGTCTACACGCGAATCTAGCAACTCCGTCTCTTGGCATCCGTCCTCGGGAAGGCATCAAGTATGTCAAATCAAACAAAGATTTATGCATAGGATATTTGGTTTTCGCGTGCTCTGCAAGAGCAAACATTGGATAAGATATTGGGCAAATAAATGGCAGCTCATCCAGATGGTGGCAAGCTCAACTTGCCGAGGAGCGTCTCCCTCCAAGGGGAAACTTCGCGACGTGCTCTTGGAGAGGAGGAAGGCTCAGGTCCCCGGCAGCACAGCTCCAGTTGTGGAACTCGCGTGGCCTGCCCCCGGCGGGGGAACAGGCAGGGGCTTGTGGTCGCGCTGAGTCTGAGTCGCGGTGTCTTTGGTCTCCTGTCTGGTAGAGCCTGCTCTGCTGCCTTGACCGGGTGCTTTGCTGAAAGCAGGGCAAGTCCGTGGCGACTTCTGCCGCTCTCGCCTGAGAAAGCGTCTGGCCACAGCTCTCGCAAAACCGATCTCCACTAGCACTTCACGCGTCCACTCCCAGGCAGAGGCCCCTCTCCTCGGCGGAGGCCCAGCTCCCAGGTGAAGGCCCAGCTTCTGGGTGGAAGCCCCAGTCCCGCGTGGGGGCCCCAGAAACCCGTCACTGGAAATGGAAGGGTCCCTCCTGGAAGGGCTGCAGGGACTGGCTAGGCACTTGGGGGACTGGCGGCTCCAGCCCTCCCGGCTTCCTCTGGCTCCCCCAGGGCTGGCGGGGCGGGACAGGAGGAGGGGGGGCGGAGGGCACGCATGCACGCTGCCCCGCCCACGGGTGCTGGGGGCCGCCTCACTCTCTCCCAGGCCCTTCTCGGGGGCTTGCCGCTCCCGTCCTGGCCGGCGGCCCCGCGACGGCTTGGCCGGCACACGTCTCTTCCGACCGCCCCTCCTCCCCACCCTGGCGCCACCCCGGGGCCAGCTCTGCTCCAGGGAGACTGGGCTGCACGCTTGGCGCTGATGAGCGTGGGGGGAGCCGGCCTCTGACACCACCTCGTCTCTCTCCACCTGCAGCACGACCCGCACGCCTCCCCCTGCCCTTTGGCTTTCTCGGGCGTTGGACACCAGCCTGCGGAAGCCAGGGCCAGGACTTCAGATCTCTGGAAGCCCCTAGCCTGGCTCCAGGGTGGAAGTCCAGGTGCTGGCAGCTCTGCCAGGTGCTGGCAGCTCTCTAGTCCCAGCTCCTGCTTCCACCTCTGTGACTTCTTTAAGGCTCTGGGAGACCAGAAGGGTTGGTTCTCTGGGAGTGTCTCCCAAGTGTGGGACCCCAGAGAGTGTCTGCAGCTGGGGAGACCCCTGGAGCCACAGAGGAGATGCTGCCCCCCCTGGGGGGTTAGCCGGGAGGGGCTCGCAGGGCTGAAGGTGCCCCCTACTTCCCAGGCCCTCTCCACCAACAGGGGCCAGAAGAGGAAGAGGAGTCTGGTGGAAACTGGTGGGCAACAGGCTGGGTAAAAGCCGTCTCCTTTAACGATTTCCGAGTCTCTGAACCCAGAGGCTCTGACTTTGGAAGGACAGGACCCCCAGAAGGCAAGAGTGAGGTTGTTCAATACGGTTCTGAGGTTTCCAAACTCCAAACCAAAACGATCCACTATTCTCTAGGCTCTGTCAGCCAACACATATTTGCCAGGAATCCGCAGCCCTCACATGTGAACACGCATTTTCTTTTTAAAATTTTTTATTTTCAAGATGTGGGTTAGGTATACAAATGCTCACTATGCAGGTACCCTTGTGGATGAGGTGTTTCCCCCCTTCCCTGGCAGTTTCCCACTACTGCCAATCCTTTTCTTACAGTATTAAGATAATTGTTCAAGGTCCGCTTGTGAGTGAGAACACATGATACTCAGTTCTTTGTTTCTGTGATAGATCACTCAGTATTATACATTCTAAGTCCATCCAAGTTGCTGCGAAGTTCATAATTTTGTCCTTCTTCATGGCTGTGTAATATTCCATCATGGATGTGTACCACATTTTCTTTATCCATTTCACTTTCGATGGGCAGCATGGCTGGTTCCATGTTTCTGCTACTGTGAAAAAATGTTGCAATAAACATGTGTGTGCAGGTATCTTTTTCATAGAGTGATTTGAGTTCCTCCGGGTATATTCCCAGGAGGAGAATTGCAGCGTTGTATGGAAGGTCGATTTTTAGATCTTTTAGGAATCGTCACACTGTTTTCCACAGAAGTTGTGCGAATTTCCACTCCCACCAACAGTGTGGAAGTGCTCCCTTTTCCCTGCATCTTCTCCAGCATCTGTTGTTTCTTGAGCTATTGACGATGGCCATCTGGACTGGAGTTAGGTGGTATCTCAGAGTGGTTTTAATTTGCATTTCTTTGATGATTAGCGAGGTCTCGCATTTTTTCGTGTATCTGTTGGCTGCTCGTATGTCTTCTTTGAGAAGTGTCTATTCATATCTTTTGCCCACTTTGTAATGGGGCTGTTTGTTTTTTCCTTTTTGGCATGTTTGAGTTCCTTGTAGATCCTAGATGTTAGGCCTTTGTCGGACATACAGTTGGCAAATATTTTCTCCCAGGCTGTGGGCTGTCTCCCTGCTGTATTTTTAAAAAAAATTTTAATTTTAAGGTGTGGGGTACAATTCAGGGTTAAGTACACGAATGTTCATTATGCAGGTGCCCTTGCTGATGAGGTGTGCCCCCCCCAGCAGTATCCCACTACTGCCAATCCCTCACCCTGCCCCAGCAACTTCCCACTACTGACAATCCTTTTCGTATAGTATCATGATCATGGCTCAAGGTTCATTTATGAGTGAGAACATGTGATACTTAGTTCTTTGTGTTTGTGATAGATCACTCAGTATTATAGACTCTAAATCCATTTTTTTCTGGATAGAAAAATGTGATACACATTCACAATGGAATATCGTGCAGCCATAAGGAAGAACAAAATTATGAACTTCACAGCAACTTGGATGGACTAGAGTCTATAAAACGCATTTTCAAAAATAACACAGCCAGCGCCCTTGGTCACCTGCTCTGAAATATTTTCAAACTGAAATAGTGTCCACAGTGAAATGTTCAGACTGTACCAAGTCATCCAACAAGGAGTGGAATCCACTCTTCCTCACTTAGGCATCGTTTAAAAATGTCCACAACAACTGCTTCCTAAATGCACATTTGTGCACTTGAATGCTGGAGGTGGGTCCCAGAACGAGCAGCAGCAGAAACATCGCATTAGATGGCACACCAGCAGGGCTGGGTGGGAGGCCTGGAGATCATGGATTAGAAGTTATTAGCTCCTTGGAAGGCTGAGGTGGGAGGATCGCCAGAGCCCAACAGGTTGAGGCTGTGGTGGCCATGAGCGTGCCACTGCACTCTAGTCTGGGTGTCGGAGTGAGACTCCGACTCAAAAAAAAAAGTTATTAGTCCATACTCTCTGCTACCAGAGACATGTAGAATAGCACTCTGTGCTCACCTGGACGCTTCTGGAAGCAGAGTGCCTGGGCGGAGGGCAGCCAGGGGCCTGCCTTCTTGAGCCATGGAGGACAAGTGGTGGGGAGGGCCAGGCGTGGGTGAGACAGAAGCCCCAGGAGAAGAAACTACAAGCTTGTTCTGCCTTGGTCGCCAGGCTACCTTGCCGCAGGTAGGTGGGTCCAGTCCACATTCAGATCAGTGGACAGGATTCCAAGAGATGGCCTCTGTGTTCGAGGAATATGCATCTGAGGGTGACAAACGGGTGCATCCACCTTCCTCCATGTGATACAGGCGTGACTTTTGCTGGGGACAGACGTCCACGGAGCCCAAAGGAAGGTCAGCAGACAGCGGCCTGCAGGCCCATTGCAGCCACCACAGGGTGCTTTTATTTTTTAAAACAGATTTTATTTTTAGAACAATTATAGGTTCATAGCAAAGTTGAGGGGAAGATGCAGCCCGTTCTTATCTACTCCCTGCCGCCCAGGCACAGCCTCGCTCACGACCCACCCGCCGGCCAGAGGGCACCTTCCTCCAGCTGATGGACCTACCGTGTCATGCCGGAGCCCGGAGCTGACCCCGGCTTGCACGGGCTCACTCTCGGCGCTGTGCTGTCTGGACAACTGCAAGCCCAGAGCGGCCTCACCACACGAGAACCCTCAGGCTCTGCCTCCCTTCTCCCTCCCAGCCCCGGCAGCCACGACCGTCCGCCTTCTTCAGAGCTTGCCCTTCCCCGAGTGAGTGTGTTGGAGACACACGGTGTGTCGCCTTTTTCACTGGCTTCCTTTGCCTAGTGGTGGGTACCTAGGTCACCCGTGTCTCTCCATGACTGGGCTGCTCATGTCTCGTTAGCCCTGGATACTATCCCGTTGTCTGGGTGGACCGCAGTTCATTCACCCACTCACCTGCTGAAAGTCACCCTGGTTTTGTCCTTGGCAGCAGTGAGTGAAGCTGCCGCAGGCGTCCACGAGCAGGTTTTTGTGTGGATGCAAGTGCTCAGCTGTTTTGGGCGAACACCAAGGAAGGCGATGGCCAGCTTGTGAGGCAAGAGTGTGTAATGGGTGAGAAGCACCACGGTGCCTTCCAGAGAGGCCGCGCTGTGCTGCATCCCGCGGGAATGAGGTTCCCGCTGTTCCACATGCCACCGGCGTTGGGTGTCGACTGTGCTCTGAATCACAGCCTGGCTGATATTGTAAATAAAGTTTTATTGGAACACTGCCATGCGCACTTGTGATGGGTTGTCTGTCCCTGGCCTGGAGCTATGACAACGGAGTTGAGTCGTTATGGCAGAGACAGGATGGTCATTAAAAAAATTTTATTATAAAGATGTGGGGTGCATTTCAGGGTTAGGTATATCAACATTGACTGTGCAGGCACCCTTGTGGATGAGATATGCCTCTTCCTCCCCTGGCAGTTTCCCTCAACTGCCAATCCCAACCCCCGGAATGGCCATCTGAAAAGCCTGAAATCTGTGTCATAGGCTCCCCACCCTCTAGGGGAGCAGCTGCATCCAACGGAGATGTGCAGGGGTGGGCAGCTTCCGGAGGTGGGAGTGAAGGAAGGCGGGATTCCGGGCACAGGAAATGGCCTAAGCCAGGCCACAGGCGCTGCCCGGAGGGGACCGGCCGTCTCCAAGATTCCCCAAGCTTCTCCTTGCTCTGAGCTAAAGGGATGGACTTAATTCTTCCACAGCTTGTAGGAAAGAGGGAGGGTGAGTGAGCTGACATCTGTAAATGCTTAGAGCAAAACACCAGAAAAGCATCCATTCATCAAAAACGCTATTTATATTTTATCGTTAAATGGATGCTCATTCTCTGTTTTCTGTTCTCTTTTCCTTTCCAGCCCAGGCTGCCAATTCCATCCTTCCTATTGTTCTGCCTTGAAAACAAAGCAAAACAAAACAAACCAGACATCCACCACGATGGAAGCATGCTTGCTGAAACACAGGTCTTCTCGCTCCCGGCCCGACAGCAGTGCGCGCCCAGGGCCCAGCGCCGGAGAGTCCGGTGGGCGAGCACGGACGGCCTCCTCCTGCTCCTCAGCCTCCTGACCCCGGCCGGAGGCAGCCGAGGCGCTGTCGCACACACGGGAGCCTTCCAGGGGGCACCTTCTGCAGCCACGGACACTTGCACGTGCATGGCTGTTCCTTCCTGGGTCACAAATGGCGCATCCAGCCCTGCTGTCAGCTCTCTAGTCTTCTGCCAAACACCTGCCGTCTGTCGCCGATCACCTCCCCGTCTGTACGCGTCTGTCATCCGAGGACCTGCGTGGCCGCATCCATCCGTTTACCTAATTGCCTGCCCGTCATCTCGCTAATCATCTGTCCAGACATCGCTTTGCCACCTGTCTCCTGTCATCTGTCTGTCTCTGTATCTGTCTATCCAGGCATCTGTACATCGGCCGTCTGTCTGTCCTCCGACGATCTATCTCTGCACCGTCCGTCTACCACAGATCCATCCGTCCTTCCGTTCGTCCTGTGTCTCCTGCTAGGCCTCATGTATCTGAACGGACTCCGTCTCTGCCTGTGCCCTTCCCCCTAGCAACAGTTGGGAAGTGCTTTCTGTCATCACACCCAGAGCCTCTTCATCTTGCGTTGTCGCGTGCTGCTCCATCACGCGGATGTACCGCAGTAGGTTTCAGGGTTTGAGGGATCCGTCGCAACCCTTTCCCGCCAGCAACAAGCCCTGCACGGTATTGCGGGTTCAGGGTGGGGTCAAGGGCAGCCACCAGGAGGAAGTCATGGTGCGGATGGCTCTGAAACGACCCTTCCGTGGCCCCCTCGTGGGAGGCCGGGGGAGAGGCTGCCGGACTCCGGGCATCCTGCGGGAGGACCCTTCCGCCCTCTTTGCCTGCTGGGGTGGGTGTGGCTGTGGGCTGGGTGTGGCTGCGGGTGGGCGTGGCTACGGTTGGGTGTGGTTGCAGAGGCGGGTGTGGCTGCAGGGTGGGCCTG
>NW_007247744.1:293425-305956 GCF_000164805.1 Carlito syrichta | reverse complement strand
CTTCTGCAGGAGGACCCCCTGCGGGCGTCACCAGCCAGTAAGGGAAGCTGGGCCCCTGCCTTCCAAGCGGGCTCCTTGGTCCTCAGCACGCCCAGTGTAGACACTCTGCTCTCCAGGGCTCCTTGCCGCCGCGGGGGTGGGGGGTGCGTCGCCTTTCCTGGACACGGAGATGTGCGCAGCAGTGCAGGGGGGAGCTTCTGGGACTGGCTCACCTTTCTGAGGGAAAGGGCTCCCCGTGGGTACTGCTTCTGCCCCTGCTGCCTGGAATGTGGAGCCGGGGTCCTCAGGGAGGAGGGCAGCAGCGTGGCGAGAAGGGGAGTGGGTGATCTTTGAGCCCCCATGGAGCCAGCACCCCAGGCCTTGTCTGCTGGCCGGTGTCCACTTGCTACCTGAGACACACAGACTCCTCCAGGCCTGGGCTGGGCTCTGGGCCGAACACAGGCCCGGCCCAGGCTCAGGGCCAAACACCTGGGATCTGCAGAGTGTCAGTCGCTGGTCTCTTTCTCCCAGAATCCTCCATGGGGCAAGGAACCTGGTACTAGCAGCTCTGATCCACCCTGTCAGCTTCGGGGCTGGGGGAGAGAGAGAACGCAACAGTGGAGGGAAACTCTGGGAAGGAGCCGGGTGGGCGTCTCCCAAGCACAAGCCGAGTGATGGGGGGGCGGCCGGCCACACTCCCAGGGTGCCCACCGGGCTCGGTGGAAGCAGTTTCCCGAAGGGGTGGGCTGCTTCACCAGGAGGGGCGGGTGGGCAGCAGATGGGAACAACAGATGGCCTCCCGTGGGCCTGAGGCTTAGACGGGACAGGGAGAGGGGGCT
The DNA here is from genome assembly GCF_000164805.1 of Carlito syrichta. NCBI lineage: Eukaryota > Metazoa > Chordata > Mammalia > Primates > Tarsiidae > Carlito > Carlito syrichta. The sequence goes on along the minus strand of NW_007247744.1, from coordinate 305,138 downwards.
GGGGGAGAGGTGAGGGGACGTCAGGGGGAGTCGCCACCGCCAAGAGACCTGTCAGCCTGATCGGGCCGCTCCTCCACCCGCCACTCGTCTGCTCACTCCCCACGGCGCATGGCACTGTCTGGCGCTGTCTCTGCAGCAGGCCCTCGTCTGGCTGGTCCCGCGTCCCTCCCTCCCTGTGGCCACCCGCCGTTGGTCCGGAGGGGAGGGCCAGGAAGAACAGAGACACAGGGGAGGAGTCCCAGGAAAGGCCCTGGGTTTGGTTGGAATCTTGGGTGTGCGTCGAAAACACAGCAGCCCCCGAGGCTGTTCGGGTGGATCAGGACTGCGTCATAGCGGGGCCTTGAGTGTCAGGCTGAGGAGTTGGTGCAAAGGAAGCCGGGAGCCACCGAAAGCTTCGGAGCTGGGAAGTGGCACAGCAGAGCTCAGTGCTTCTCAGCCTCCTTTCACCCGGCAGCTGTCTTTAGACTTCATCCTCTGGCTTTTGCTCTTCCGGGACCCTTCGTGGCCTGGCTCCTCGTGTCATGGGCAGCTTTGGCCCAGGTGCCCACGCCTGCGTCCTCCCTCTCCAGCCCCCTCACCTGCCAGTCCTGGGCTGGTTCTGGCCCCCTCTGTGCAGGGGAGAGGTCGCTGGGCGCCCTTCCTGAGGAAGAGTTCCCGGGAGCGGCTCTCAGCTGCCCTCTCCTGGGCATGGGGGGCATGGCTGCCGGCTCTCCTGGCCTCTGGCCACAGCCTCCCTTAGGACGTGGCGTCTGTCTTCTGATGTCTGCCCACACGCTGCCTGTCAGTCACGAGGCCTGCGGTCTCAGTGAGTGCCTGCGGGTGTCCAGGCTTGTCTGGCGACCGTCTGGTGCCGGATGCTCTGACTTCCCCCGACCCAGGGGTTTTCCTCGCGGGACTCAGTCCTCCAACCTGGGAGGACGCTTCTTTGCTCACGTCCACGCCGGCCATTTTGTCTGCACTGAGGCTACTTCGGCTCCGAAAGCCACCGAGGAGTCACATGTTGGACTCTGCACCTAGGTGAGGTTTCCACGTTGGTACCGCATGGAGCATCTCCCCGACAAATACCACCCCCATGCTTTCGTCCGAGGACAGAAGTCTGCGAACATAGTTTTGTTATCCGCCATAGAATCAAGGCAGTGCCCTAACTGATGATTTTGCCGAAAGGCAATTGCTGTCTCCAGGGAATTCGGCCTGTAAGGGGGCATTTGAACTCACAGCATGAGGGCCACAGACCAGCAGGACTCCCGGCGGGTTCCGTGGCCTCACTGTGGATGGCCAAACCATCTCTCTCTGCACAGGTTGTTCTCCTCAGGCCGGAGCCCAGTCACCCTTTCGTTCCGGGTGCCCACGACGACTGGCTCAGACGTCGGGTGCTGGGTCCTGCCACCCCTCCACGGAGCCAAGCCCACATCTTCCTTTGCTGGTTCCACATTCTGAACCCTCCGTGCCCTCGTCCGTTCAAGTCCGGCCCACCTTCCGAGGCCCACTTCCAACCTCCTTTCCCTGAGATCCCTTCCCTGTACCGAAGGATTGTTTCTTCTAAACAAGAATCCTTCCATAGTCACGGCACTCACTTAACAAAAGCTGCGTGCTATCCTGCAGCATCTTTTCGCTTCATCATGAACCATCATCTGCAAATTTGTTCTGTCGTTTAACTTTTGTGCAAGTTTACGTTCCACATCTTTCCTCAAATAACACAACCCTTAATGCCAGAAACCATATCTTGCACTTGGTTGTTTATCCCACAGAACGTTGAATATTTATCGCTATATATTCAATAGAGCAGCAGTAAGCGTGGCTGATTGACAGGTTGTTGTATCATTTTCCTATCCTGGCTCTCATTAGTATACTTGCCTGAGAAATTATTTACAAAAGACAGATTGGCTCAGACCATCATTAACACTTCTCTGAAATATTTTCATGCATTTAGAGGCTCTGCAAAATGTATTGCCCACATGGCACTGTGTGTCGACGTGTGCGCACGCCACACGGAAGCCAAATTAAAGCCGTCCCTGTGATTCATTGTCAATGCAGGATCGCCTAAAAATGTAGCTTTTGTTTTTATCAGAGTCAGGCACATGCATCATTTCCAGGGTCAAGCACTTTCGGAAGCCACACTGAAACGCCACGGGTCTCTTGCCTCCCGCTTCCTGCTTCTAGGATCAACACATCAGCTCTTTAGACTGATTATTTGGGTCTCATCTCCATTTTCTGGGAGAGGCTTACAGCGCTCCTGCTTTTTTCTTTTCAGCGAGAGGCACTGTCTGTCAGGCTCCCACGATTTCCGCTTTCTTTCACCATTCCCACCCTGCCCCTCACCATTCCTGAGCTTCCTGCACTCCTGGTGGCCCATGACTATTGTTTCATAACTCTGCTTAAGTTAATATTTAGTGTGTATTTTATTCCACACATATAAACACCCCACAGCTGAAACAAGGTTCTTTTTTCTTGCCTAAGTTTTGGGTTTTCCTGGAGTTAATAGTTGTATTTATTTTTTTCTCTTTGTTTTGTTTTCTATCACTAACTCATCCCTCATTTATTTAAATATCCTCTCAATACCATCACTTGCATCAGCATCAGGTATTCTAACAAGGTCATTTTTTTGGTCACCTTTCCTGTGCCTTCTGGGCTGCTCCAAGCCAGACTAGTTTATTTCCAGGCTGTGTTCACACCTGTTCTTGGTTGTCCCTTCACCGTCATCCCTGAGATTCTCTTATGCACTTTCTTGGACTGAGGTTCGTATCTCGCAGACTCCACGTCTTCCTCTTTCCTGGTTTGTCTCCGGATTTTGGAAGAACAGCTTATCCAGTGGCTTCTTGAGACTGGGTTCATGGCAGGTGAGTGTTTTGAGGCCTGTCATGTCTGAAATGTCATATTCCACCTTGATATTTAATTGATAATGCTGACAGGTGTAGCATTCCAGGCTGGGAGTGATTTCTTTCTGCAGAACTCTGAAGTCACGGTTGCATTGTCTTTTTGCTTCCAGTGTGGCCATTAAGCCATCTCAAGTCTTCCCAACTCATTGAACAACCACTTTTACTTTTTCTGAAAACGTTTAAGATTGTCTTTTTGTCCTTTACTGTTGTGAAAAATCAAGAAGGTGACACTTAGAACACATTCATTTTATCTATTATACCAGACATTGCCATGCTCTTTCTGTCTAGAAACTCATACCTTCTAGCAGTGGGACATTTCTTTTCTTTTCTTTTTTTTTTTTTTTTTTTGAGTTGGAGTCTCACTCTGCCACCCAGACTGGAGTGCAGCGGCCGCTCCCGGCCACCGCAGCCTCAACCTGCTGGGCTCCGGCGATCCTTCCAACTCAGCCTTCCGAGAAGCCAGAACTACGGGCATGCGCTACCACGCCCGGCTGATTTTTTGATTTATTGTAGAGATGAGGTCTCGCTGCCCAGGCGGGTCTCGAACCCTCAGGCAATCCGCTCACCTCAGCCTCCCAAAGGCGTGGGATTACAGGCTGAGCCACTGAGCCAGGCTGGGACATTTCTTATATTATTTCTTGGGTTTTTTCTGTTTTTCCAGTTGTTTTTCTTAAACATTCGTTATTCAGTTGAGGGACTCCTAGACTGATTTTCCATATGTTTCCTATCTTTTGTGTCATATCTCCTATCTCTTTGACTTTTCATTTTACTTTCTAAGAGATTTTCCTAAATTCGTCTTCCAACTCTTTCACTGATATTTTCTTTCTGGCTATCAACCTTGAATTTTTATCCATTTTGTCTTGTTTTAAATTGTTTTCTTTTTGCTAAGATATGCTTTCACTTTAGTAAATACAGTAACTTCTAGGTGCCTCGGGATGTTACTGTAGCTCCTTTTGAAGTTTTAATTTTCCTGCAGAGTTTTCTACAAGTTTCTCCCCCTCCATTCCCAACATTTTGGGTTTTAAGTTGACCCTTGAACAGCACATGTTTAAACTGCATGGGTCCACCTACATGTGGGTTTTCTTCTGCTTCTGCCACCCTGAGTCAGCAAGACCAAGCCCTCCCCTCCTCCTCAGCCTCTTCTACATGAAGATGGCAGGGGTGAGACCCTCGTGATGGGCCACGTCCACTAAGGAACAGCAAATGCGTATTCTCTTCCTTATGATTTTCTTGACAGCATTTTTTTTAACTTTGTTTTATTATAGAGATGTGGGATACAAGTCAGGATTAGGCACTTAAGTAATCTCCATGCAGGTGAATGCATTCTTATTTTACTATTGTAAGACTTCAGTATATCATTAATACATATAACATACAAAATTATGCGTTCATTGACAGCTCATATTATCGGTAAGGCTTACGGTCAACAGCAGGCTATCAGTAGCTATGCTTTTGGAAAGCCAAAGGTTATACACAAATGGTCAACGAGGTGGGGGTCAGTGTCACTAACCTTGTGTTTTTCAAGCTAGAGCTTTCCCTTGGTGGTCTGGTTAATACGCCTATTTTGAAGCGGGACACTTGAAAGCTAACTAGAAGACCAGCGTGTGCGTGGCACTAGCTAACTGCGGACTGTACTGCTTGTGAAGTGACTTGGTTGGTCTGAGTGAGAGTCTTGGGGGTGTTCTGCGGTCAGCCCGTCTGTGTCTTTTCTTGGAGAACGTAGACTTCCTGGAGACTTCCTAGAGAGGCCTGCTCCAGCCTCTGGCAAGGCGGGTATGACGGTGGACTTCTCGTGCTCTGAGAGCCGAGGGAAGCGGTGAGCATCTTCGGTCTGCGAACACTCACGGACTCTTCCCGTTTCCATGGGCTTGTCCCTGCCTTCACCGATGCCCGACGTGCCCGTGGGCCTTGCCCCTTCTGAGGAAGAAGCCTCCTGTCAGTTGGGCTGGGGGAGGCGCAAGATGGCGGGGAGGGTCTGGGAGATCTCCCTGCTTCTCAAGCACACCTTCAACCGACGTGGCGTTAACAGGCCCCACGCCACGTCCAGTGGCAGCAGGATGCCACCCTGCGGATCGGGCGGCTTCTGGCCTCGTGGCCCCCGTCCGCGTGGGGACGTGGCTTCCTCGGGTCTGTGACTGAGCCATCACTGGTTCGTCAGCTTTCTCGTCCTCCACGTGTATCCTATCATGCAATTTCTTATTATTTTGTCCGCTGAAGTTGCGTGCCTTTCAAAAAACTTCCCTTGCTGTGATCTTTCCTGGGATTTCTGGAGGGTGCAGAAAGACGGTGTCTGTTCAATCTACCAGCTTTGTCTGCAATATCCCCTGATGGCCCTGGACACCTTCCTGGGAGGGCAGGGGGATGCTTTCTCACAGGGCTCTCAGGAGATGGCCTCTGACTTCTGCAGTGTCGGTGATGGACGTGGAAGTCAGCAGGGCTGCCTGTCCCTCTAGTGAGAGTGGAGAGGCCTGGGGGAGTGGGAGGCACGGCTGGCGGGGATGTCTCATGAGCGCTTGGTCAGAATGTGGTTCCGCGTTCCACACAGGGGACGAGAGTGAGGGCTGTCTGTGCTCAGTGGGCCGTACATGGCTGCTTTTGTGGAGACTCTGCCCAGAGCCCGGTCAGCGTTTCAAGAGAGTATGGAACCACACATCACCGACTCCCAGGCGCGCAACCCGCCGGACTGACTGTGGCTGGGGTAGACTTTTAGATCCGAATGGCACCCGCAGGCCTCTTACCTCATCTTGAGGAGCGGGTGGGAACACAGGAGCTGCTGGGTCTGCATTTGAGCTGGCGCTTTCGGGCATCGGGAGCCTTGGTGGGGCCAGGATTGAATGAAAGTCTCCTAACTGGCACCCCAGTGCTGGAACGGAAGAACGGAATTACCTCAGGGGGCCTGGGCCTGGTGTTCGTTTTTGGAATTTATCACCGCTCTGAGCTCCCACCCCCACCTCTTTTAACGGCTGCTGTTAATGAGGTGCCAACACCTGTAAGTAACGGGCACGCCTTCCCTCAGGAGCTAAGCACACAAAGCTGCAAGGAGTGTCCTCTGCCAGGGGGTGTCCTCTGCCAGGCACTTGACACACACTTGAGTAAAGGAGCAGCGCCTGATATTCACCAAAGGCAGTAGTGATGCACACGGTTTCCAGAGGTCCTCTTGGGCATAGCACACTCAGCTGGGCCATCCGCAGCGTCCCCACCTACCAGACACCACGTCCAAGCCCCAGAAGGCAGAGGGGCTCCTCCGGGCAGGCCTGAGGGTCTGGAGTGGGCCTGGGTTGACACCACCCCTCCAGTGCTCCGGATAGGAGGAGAGTCTGGAAGCAAAAGCAGAAGAGGATTTGGGGAAGTGGCGGTAGAACAAGGAAGCGAGGGCGTCACAGATGAGGTTGCCACCGTCTCGAAGCTGCCAGATGATCCGGCATCTCAAACGCTGACTGCACGGTGATTCCAGGTGCTGCTTCCATACTGGTTTGCTGTTTGGAGGCAAATTCACACTCACAGACCGGCCTCATCCTCACAATAACCTCGCAAAGTAGACATCCAGGAGCATCGATCGCCATTTCACGACGAGGAGCCTGAGCTCTGGAAGGTGAATCGGCGTGACCACATTCATGGACAGGACGTGAGAGCGTGCCGCCTGGCTGCACCTCCCCACTGGCTCCTTCGACATACACGCGTTCGTGCAGTTGACCACCCGGCAGCGTTCCAGGTTCTGGGGACTCCAAAGTAAGCAAGACGGAGCTCCCGCCGCCGTGGAGTCACGTTCCAGGAGGAGAGGCAGTGACTCCATGGACAAGGGTGCCGTGAGCTGCATGGAGCAATCACTGCAGTGAAGTGAAATAAACCAGGAGGAGGCAGCAGGCCACAAAGCGAAAGAGGGAGCAGGCAGTTTTAACCTGGGGATCCCGCGAACCTTTTCAGAGGAGGGACATTGGAGCAGAGATCTGTAGGGTGTGAGGACATGAGCTGGGCAGACAGGACAAACACGCCAGTCAGAGGGCGCAGTAAAGACTTCCATGGTGGCATGAGCTTAGGAGGTTCAAGAAACAATGAGAAAGTCACTCAGGATAGAGGAGAGGGTGGGAGGAAGGAAGCGAGGAATGCTGTTGGGTGCTGGAGCTCAGTCACGAGGTCTGTGGAGGGACGGGCAGGAGATGCTCTCTGGTGCTGGATCTCAGTCACAGGGCCATGGATGACATGGGCAGGAGAGGCTGTTGGGTGCTGGAGCTCAGTCACAAGGCCTATGGAGGGACGGGCAGGAGACGCTCTCTGGTGCTGCAGCTCAGTCCCAGGGCCATGATGACATGGGCAGGAGATGCTGCTGGGTGCTAGAGGTCATTATAAAGGGCTGTGGAGGGATGGGCAGGAGATGCTGTCAGGTGCTGGAGCTCAGTCGAGTAGGCTTGGTCTCTCTCCTTGTTATCACGCTGGGCAAACTCTGAGCGGGATTACCCCCTGCCATCCCACCCCTCGATCATTTTCCGACCCCCATGTGGAGGCGTAGCTGGTGCGCGGGAGGCCTGACGTGGTCACAGAGTTGGGGTGTCAGGCGTGCCGGCAGGTGATGGGGTTTGCAGGACGCCCTCCGTGCTTGTGACTGTCCTGTGTCCAGATTCCAGGACCCGGGGAAGCACCCGGAAAGCACCACCCTGAGCAGGGCTGGTCTCTGGCCCAGCAAAGGGGTCACCGCAAATATCAAGTCGATTCCTAACTCTCTGCCTGGAGGGGACCAGGCGTTTCGTGCCCAACGCATGTCGCAGAGCTGGCCTGGTGTCAGGGCACGAGAAGGGGCAGTCAGGTCTGGAACCCACAGACGCTACCGCAAGCATCCAGGCAGAGCAGAGCTGGCATGGGTCGGGGTGGAAGGACTTTCTAGCGGAATAAACTTGGGGCACGAAGGAGAGAAGGGTCTGGACAGACTCTGGGCTCTGGCCTGGAAACCTGGGTGAACGGTCGGTGCCATTTCCTGAGTGGACACGTCAGAGGAGGAGGAGAGGGTCAAGGGGGAATGAGGAATTCCGTCTTGGACATGCTGGGTCTGGGGTTTCCAGCAGGGACACACCTGGTTTTAAGGCGGAACTGGGAGGCATCCTCATTCAACTGGCTGAGCCTCGGGACTGGGTAAGATCAGAGAGAGAATGAGCATAGAGGCAGGGAGGCCGAAGTGGAGGCCCGGGACACATTGACCTCCAGAGGTCACAGAGAAGAGGCTGCAGCAGGGGAGGGAAGCACCTTGCTGGGGGAGGGGGAAAGGGTGTGGGGCGACCTGGAGCCCCGTGGGAGAGCGTTTCCGGGAATGAAGCCCAGCAGAGCCTTCTGGGATGTGGATCCATGGGGATGAACTCCACGCTGGATGTGGTCACCGGTGACCTTGGCCAGCCGTCAGCGACCTTGTTCCATGAACTCCACGCTGGATGTGGTCAGATGCAGACACTGGTGACCTTGACCGACTGTCAGCAACCTTGTTCCATGGGGATTCAACTCCATTCCTGGATGTGGTCAGATGCAGACCTCAGCGACTCTGACCGGCCGTCGGTGACCTTGTTATGGGTGGGGGTGGGAGTCTGGAGTGGCTGAGGAGAGCCCAGATGTCCTGATTCCGAGGTTGGCTTCTCCTTGTCTGCTGACCTGCGTGGAACATTCTCATGTGTAAAATGGAGTCGCCGAAAGTGTGAGGGGATTGATAAATGTGTGCTTCGAACTTTGCACCGTGGTGGAACAACTCCCCAGACGGATGACAGCCCCTGGGCATCGGGCTTCCCGGGCAGGGTGACACGTGTGCGGAGCCTCTGGGAGTCTCCAGGTTCCTCGTGGAGTCTCTACAAGGGACTGGCCATGACGCACACTGGTTGGCGCCTTCACCACAAGACACGAAGGGAGGCTGGGGCCAGGACTGGAAAAGGCAGCAGGCAGTTGCTCGTTGTCCAGTGTCAGGAACAGCAAATAAAGCCCTCTTCCAAGAGCAGGCCGTGAAATTGAATGAGATAAGTTAACTCCAGAATGACACTCTGAGGGGCTTTCCCATGCACTAAACAGACAGAAAATCAGGAGATAAAGCGAGGAAGGGCGGCAAAGGAAAAGGACATACAGGCCACCGTGTGTGCGTTCTGTGTCCTGCATGGCTTGCCTGCTGACACAGTTTCTGGCAGGATCTGAGGCCTTGGGGACGTGCGCTCAGGACATCACTTCTGTATGTCCTGTTGGGCCTGCCTGCTGACAGTGGTTCTGGCTGGGTCTGACATGGGCCTTGGGGACGTGGGCACAGGAAGTCACTTCCGTGCTGTGGCCTCAGGTGCTGACTGGAAGGCAGGCCGGGGGGCGTTTCCCATCGACCCAAAGGGTCCCCAGCCTCGTCTACGGATGATGTAGCCCTTGTCTCTCCTGGCCCAGGCTCGCAGCACGGGCAGCGGTCTGACCTTCCTGCACCGGTAGGGAAAGGGCCCTGAGCAAGTGGCAGGGACAGTGGTCAGCCCCGGCAGGGGCCGCCTGCCCCTGGCGTGTCAGCTGAATGCCAGACTCAGCCTGTGCCTAGTGACGAGAGCCTGGGACTGCAGTGAGCTGTGGAAGTGGGGCTGAACATCACTGGGTCCCTCTGGCTCTGCCTTCGAGAAGTGGAGGACAACTGAGCCCCATTTTCCTTGTCTCTAGTTGGAGAGAGTACAGTTTCCTTGCAGGGTCGGTTGTGAAGACCACAAAGGGTGTATTGTCTGTTGCAATGTGACAGATCACCCTGAAGCCTGTGGCTTAAAGGGACAGCCTGCGATGGCCTGTGACTCAGTGGGCCTGGAACGCAGCAGGGCTCAGCAGGCAGCTCTTCTGCCCGCTAGCATGTGCTCACCCATGAGCTCTGCCCAGCTGCTGGCGGGGCGGAGGCCCAGGAGGCCGGCCATGAGCCGGCCCCTCACGGCCCCTCTGCACACAGGGTCTGAGCACTTTATGGCGAGCTGCCTGGGACCCCGAGTTTAATCCCAGAACAGGCAGTGCTCTTGCGTCTGTCCCTCTAGGACACGGCAAGTCGCGGGGCCAGGCAGAACGCACAGGGAAGGAGGAGGGACCGCCCCCCCAGGGTGGCTCGCCCCCTGTGTGCCGGGAGGGAAGAAACGATGGGTGACCATTTTTGGAGACTATCTGCCCCAAACTGAATGGTGCTTCAAATCTTTCCTGACTCCCAGGTGTCTTAGGTGGGACGCACCTTAGGTGAGCACTCACCTTCCTTGGCGTGGCCTTCACGGTGGCCTGGCCCCGGCCTCTCTCCGAGCTCTGCCCTCCTGATTAGACAAGCCTCTTGAGCAGTCCATCCCACCTTTGCATCTCTGCAAGAACAAGCACCCTCCTCACGCCCTCCTTCGCAACCCCTGTGTGTGCCTCAAAGCCCTGCTGATGGGGCCTCCTCTGGGATGCCCTCCCGGCTCCCGGCCTTGGCCTCGCTCGTGTGCGCCGGCCTTCACGTGAGCAAAGGCTTCCGCTTCCACAGTGCTTCATTCATCGTCTGTGTGCTTCTCCCACCAGGCCCCCTCAGGGCCCAAGTTGTGCCGGCGCCGGACGCAGAGCGTTTTCGGCACGTGCTTGTTGACTGCCTGCAGGATGGGCATGCAGCCGTTGGGAGCTTCTGTGGCTGCCAAGGCTCGGCACAGCTCGGGGAGGCACTTCTTGGCTCCGCCCTGCGTGGGTCCGCGTGGCTCGGTCTGCGCGGAGAAGCTTGGTGGGACTCGGCGCGACTTAGTTCTGCTCCGTGAGGCTCGACACGGCTTGGAACAGTTAGGCTGGATTCGGCAGGGCTCTGAATGGTTCAGTGTGGATACCCGGCGGTTCCTCTCACGCCAGGCTTTCTGGGGTGGGGCAGAAGGAAAGATGGCCAGATTTGAGAGGCCGATGTAGTGGACGGCCCGCAGGTCGGGTGTGTTCTTGGTGTGATGTCGCTCCCGCCAGGAGCGGTTTGAGGGGTGTGAAGGGGCCAAGTTGGCAGGGCCCTGGGGGCCGCGAGGTGAGAGGTCGCGAGGGGAAAGCTCCGTGGCTTGGTCCCCTGGGGCGGGGGCGGGGGGGGTTGGGTTTGTTCTGCTTTTCACGGAGCAAGAAGCACAGTGGCCTGGAAGGGACCACGGGCCAAGGGGCCGCCTGGCCCGAGCCCTGGGAGGCGACGTCGTCTCTGCCAGGGCCGGGAACCCTCCGGGCAGGAGGCGAGGAGGCTCCGGGAAGGGCTGGGGACCAGCGGGCTGGCGGGGCTGGCCGAGGGCCGCGGGCCCAGGGATGGTGTGGAGCTGGGGCGGGGTTGGTGCGGGCAGCGGGCATGGCCCGGGAGGCCTGTGTCCGGTGGTGCGGAGGGAAGCTGGAGCTGGTCCGTGGCCTCTTGGAGGACAGCCAGCCAAGGCCACGGCCAGGGTGGAGCCGGGGTCCAGCTGCGCGGTCCTGTGACGGGTCACAGGGTGGATGCTGGGCTCCCAGGAGCCGAGGTCCTCTCGGGCTGGGCGTGGGGACCGTCGCTCCTGGGTGGAGATGCAGGGTGGGCCCGGGCAGCCCAGGAGCCCGGGTCCTTGCGGGTAGGGCACGGGGACAGTCGTTTCCTGGGTGGGGCATCATGGCAGCCAGGCCGAGGCGAAGACTGGAGACGAGCCACGGCTCCCTGGGGGAAAGGAGCTTGCTGCCTTGGCAAGGGAACCCGCGGCCGGGGCGTCTCTCGGGGCTGGGGCGCGGCACCGAGGGCTCAAGATGGGCCTGGTCGGCTGAGGCCGCGGCGACATCCCCCCGCCATTCCAGCTCAGTCTTGTGTGCTGGGCGCCTCTCACTCCTGCACCCTTCTCCGAGGGAGGGCTTTGCGGTGGTGAGGGGAGAAGGCG
>NW_007247744.1:278048-293405 GCF_000164805.1 Carlito syrichta | reverse complement strand
GGGGAGAGGGCGGGGGGTGGAGGGCAGGGGCTGGCGGCCTTGCGGGCACTTTGGAGAGCTCGTGGGCATCTGAGAGTGGACGCAGCTCTTGTCCTGGCTTCTCAGGATGTGTGGGGACGTGCAGCCTTGTCATGGCTCCCAAGGAATGGCCGGGATGAGGGGGTGAGGGGAGGCACGTCCAGCGGAGGCGTGGAACCCGGGAACAGGTCGGAGGGGGAGGGGTCCCGCCGTTCTCAGGTACCCCTGGAGGGTGAGCTGGGTGGAACAGGGGCCCCCACGAGACGCGTCCGAGCCCGAGTCCCTGGACCTGAGAACACGACCGTTGGCGGAAGTGGTGTCCACGCCTCATGGTCGAGTGGGGGATCTTGAGGTCACGATCCTGCATTTGGGGTGGGCCCCGTGCCCGACGACAGGCAGACACCAAGTGGCACTGCCCCAAGTCCAGGAGCCGCACAGCCACCCAAGGACGAGACAGGTGGGAACGGATTCTCCCTGTCTCGCCTCTGGAAGGAGGGGCCTCCGGCACCCTAACTTAGGACGGGGCGGAGAAGTTGGCGGAGGGGTCATGGCCCCTGAGGTACCCACTGCGGCAGCACTGATGTGTGGCGGCATCACGGCCGGAGGCCGAGGGCTGAGCCCGCACGCTTGCTGGCCCCGAAGAAAGGGGAGGGACGTGCTGGGCCCCAGGATGATATCCGTGCTGGGCCTCAGGGACCACATCCGTCCCCCGAGACGAGAGCTGTCCTTGGCAGCCAGGCACGAGGAAAACCCGAAAGACTGAACCCTTGCCTCCCGCGGCGCAGCTCGAGAGAGGCCACCACTCCAGGCCGGAAGGGCCAAGAGCCCTCGGCTGTGCGGGGATGACTCTCCCTCGCTCCTCGGCGGGGTGGGGTCCCAGAGGACACGCGGTCAGGCACAGCCTCCAGCCGCGGTCTCGCTCCCCTGCGCGGGGACACTAGGAGCACCGCACCCTCCGTCTGGGCCGGGCTGCAGTTCTCCAGCTCTGGGGCCGGCAGGGCACGCGTGGGAGGTGCTTCCTGCCGGGGGAGGACTTCCTGGGCTGCTGGGAGGGTGAGCGGGAAGCGGGAGGGGCAGGCGCCCCTTCCTGGGACCCGGGCGGGCGACCCCGTGGCCTTCTGCACTCAGGCCCGGTCCACGTTCCCCCGACCGCGGAGGGGACAGGGAGCGTCCACAGCTGGGGAGGGTGGGCCAGAGTCAGCCCTGCAGATTCAGTGGCCTCCCATGCGCTTCCTCTTCCCTCTTCCCCCGTGGCCTCTTCTCAGCGGGCAAGGCCAGGCGTGGAGCAACTTTGTCCCTTTCGGCAGGGGAAGGTGATGTCCAAAGGGGTCATCCACCGCAGGGTCTGGGTTCACTGTTGGGAGGCGCCGACCTGGAGGGATGCTTCGTGTCGCTACAGATGTGCCCCATGCCGCGTAGATCCGGAAAGGACTGGCGCTCAGCCCCTGCATGGCGGCTCTGAGCCTGGCTTGGAGGAGGTGCTCAGGATCTATTCATTAAGTGAATGAATGAGTGAATGAATGTACTCTAGGCTCCTCGGTCGTGCATCCAGTGAGTGGCAGGCTCCGGTCTCTAAAACCCAGCACCCAGACCGCTCGCGGCGAGTTTCCTGTCTATTTGGTCTCGCTGCCAGGACCACTGCAGCCCCCGTGGATGGTGAGATACTCTCGGAAGTCCTCCGGCTGAGTGTTGCTGTGATTCGGCCTGCAGAGAGCCCATCGCTGGGAAGCCAGGGTGAGCGCTGTCTGTGATCTCAGAAGGGGGCTGCTGCAGGGGCCTGTTCCACGCCCCTCGGGCGTCTGAGGAGGCTCTCGGGCGCTTTGTGGACACATGGCCAACTTTACCGTTTGGGGCTGTGGTGGCCTATTGCAATTTGACGTAAAGGTCTCTCCATTTCTGCAAATATACCTACATGAGGAAAAAACAAACAAACAAACAAACACAGAGGGGATATATATGCATTTCTCACCAACATACCCAAATTAAACCAACTTAGCATTTGAGCGGAAGTTTATAAGTGTCTCTTCAGATTACTTAAAGCTCTAGAGGGACCCAGCTACTAGACTGGGCTTGTGGCCTCACACACTTGCTTACAGGGGTTTGTAACTCTGTTGGCTTAATCAGTGGACCCGTTGTTCACTCCACCACACATTATTTGTGGTGTGGCTTCCAGCCTCAAGTCAGTGCGTCTTTGGTGAAGAAGGAAGCATTGCAAGAATATCCAGGAAACCTGTGGTGAGCCCAAGGGTTTGAGCCTTCTCTGCCGCCTTCTTCACGAGGACCCTGGTGCCTTCTGTGCCATTTGGCCCATAGGACTAGATTAATCAGATTGACCCGAGATCCGATAATGGCTGCTGGCCTTAGCATTTAGTGCCTTGCAGTGTCACAGTTAACACTGCATTTATTCATTGGGAACTAAGGTTTGAGGTCCTATGCTTACATCCTGAAGCCTTACAGACACGTGGTTGACCGTGCTCCTGGCAAAAAACCCTTATGGTGAGTGACATGCCCCATTTTAAAAAACAGGTGAGGGCAGAAACAAAGAACTGAGTATCACATGTTCTCATTCACAAGCAGACCTTGAGCAATGATCATATGAGAAAAGGATTGGCAGTAGTGGGAAACCGCTGGGGACGGGGCTGGTGGTGGTGGTGCAACGTGGCATTGGCAGCATGGGGAATCTGCCGGGGATGGGGGAGCACACCTCATCCGCCAGGGGACCTGCCTAATGGACGTCTGTATGCCGAACCCTAAATTGTACCCCACATCCTTCAAATAAAAAAAATTAAAAGAGAAAAAATACTCACATGCAAAAAAAAAAATAGGTGGGAGTCTGGGCTGTACCTTGGTTAAGAGCACACAGCGGGTGGAGGCTGGGGCTTGTGAAGCAGACGCACTCAAGACCAAGGCGGGCCTCCACGTGCTCCGTCACTCATTGCCAGGTAACCTGCCTCCCCCGCCGCGGTCGCCGCAGTTTTGAGTCGAGGGAGAGGTGAGTGCCGCAGCGGCGGAGGGTGGTGCAGTCCGGGCCAACTGCTTGTGTGGTTATCGGTGCCCTCTGGGTCTGCGGGTGCCTCACTGTGGCTTGCGGCCTCTGTTTGGCGAGGGGTTGCTGCGGGCCGGCCTTGCCTTGCGACTTGGCGGGTGGGCAGAGCCCAGTTCGTGGGGAGACTCTCTGGCAGCACCGCCACTCGGTGTCCGCGGTGCCACACTCTGCCTTCACGGTGTGCCAGGCATGGCTTTCTTTCTTGCTATTTTTGAGTTGGAGTCTCACTCTCGTCGCCCAGGCTGGAGTGCAGGGGCACGCTCACGGCCGTCGCAGCCTCGACCTGCTAGGCAATCCCTCCACCTCAGCCTTTCAAGTCGCTGGAACTACAGGCGCGCGCCACCGCGCCCGGCCGAAGAATTGCTTTCGTTCTCGGCTGAAAAGAGCATGGGGTTGCTACAGAACGCTAGAGGTTCCAGGCTGCCACTGTCCTCGGACTGCCGCCCGAGCCCCACACACGTCGTTCCCCACTGCAGGTGTCCCCGGGCTCCTTCCCCGTTGGCTGGCACTGCCGTCTTGCCCCTCATCACGCTTGTGACCACTTCGTGTGTGACCTCCTTCAGGCCTGCTGCAGGGCCTCCGTTGTTTCAAGACCTAGTCAGTGCCTTTGCTGCTAGGGGGTCTGTAGCAGCATCATCTGTGACCCGCAGACCACCGAACGTCCCACTGAGGCCGGTGCCCCCCCAGACACCGTTCTTATTACTTTGGCACCTGAGGCACCCTCCAGGCCCCCCCGTGGGGCGTCACTGTCAGGTGGGCTGTCCAGCCTTAAGGGGACATCGGTCTCTATTACGAAGTAGCAAACCACCACAGCAGTTTGAAACTGCATGTGGTTATTCTTCTGCGTCTGCAGATTGGAAGTCTGGACGTGACTGGACTGGGTCCTTTGTGCGGGGTCTCACAAGGCTGCCATCCAAGTGTGGGCCCGACTGCCCCGGTCTGGGGTGTGGGATCCTCTCCCAAGCTCGCGTGCTCACGGGCACCACTCGGCTCCTGGCAGCTGCAGGACTGAGGTCCTTGTTTCCAGCGGACAGTTGCTGGGGGCTGCTCTCAGGTCCTCGAGGTGGCTGGCCCTTGGTTCCTCGCTGCAGGGCCCCTCGCAGCCTGGCGGCTCACTTCCTTCAGCCCTGGGGGTGCTCTTCCTCCAAGACATCCCGTTGGAGCGTCACAAGAGGTAACACGACCGTGGAGAATGTCCCACCACCTTTGCCAGAGGCTGTTGGCTAGAAGCGAGTCACAGAGTCTGCCTGTGTGCAAGGGGGGACGGGACAAGGGCCCGACTCACGGGGGCTCTTTAGGGGTGTCCACCACAGTACCGCAACCACTCCACATGCCTCCTTCCCTGAGCCTTCCATCCCTTCCTCACTGTGGTGGTAGCCTGGCATTTGCCCCTCCCTCAGGGTGAGCCCACACTTTCCCCAAACATGCAAGTCAGCACTGTCTTCTCTGGTTCCTGCCGGGGTGTTGAGTCATTCTCCCATCTCAATAAACTCTTTCTTATCCAAGCTTGACATCCAATCCCCTGGCTCTAGGCCCTCCGCCTCCAGTCCTGTAAGACTTTCCTGGTTCCTGAGGGTGCATCTTGGCGAGGACCGGCATCTCCTTTGGGGTGTGGACTTCCCTGAGCAGGCCCGGCACGTCCCCGGACTGCTTACGTCGTGACTCAGCTCCAGTTATTGTCCTGGTGGCCAGGAGAGAAGGTGGGCTGAGAGCCCGAGGAGGGCGTGTATCGTCCTGCACTTGAGGGCCTCTGTACTCACACTGTCTTCAAGTAGAGTGGGAGGGGAGGGCTGGAGTGCTGGCTTATGTTGGGGGGAATGGGCCAGAGGGTTCTGGAGGGTCTCGTGTCCAGGTGTTTCTGAGGACGGTGGCCCAGCTTTCCCCTCTCGGGTGTCATGAGCCTGTTCCCTGCCAATCAGAGCCCGAACCCGAACGCAGCAGCCCTGCGGCATTTGGGCTTTCAGCCTGCTCTGGAGCTCCACTACCTGACAAACAAACGTCTTCGGCCCTCTCCTTGCTTGCTGCCAAGGAGGCCCTCTGACGTTCATTCCTCACCTTTTCATGACGATGAATCACCTCTGCCTCCCGTTGTCTTTCCCTGGTGCCTTTGTCGCAGCCAGCAGCCGCCGTCCCATTCCACGGTGCTTTTGATGCCGACTTCTGCTGCCCGGCACCTCTTCTGGCTTCATCTGTTCACCAGCCCGTGCGCTCCCTTCTGTAGAGATCTCATCCAGCGCAGAACAGGTGAAAGCTTTAACGGTTGCCGTATCGACATGCTGGAGCCCCCAGCACTCTGCCAGCACCAGTGCTGTGGTGCTTACTGTCAGCCACCCGGAGAGGGGGGGAATCCAGCTCTAAAATTCCATTTCGGGGAGGAACGCTGGCGAGATGGTGGGGTGGAAGATCCCCTAGCACGGCTCCCTTCACAAAAAGACGACTAGAAATGATTAAAGTGTAAGAATACCACCCCGAGCTCATCAGAAGGTGGGGGGAAAGTGGAGAACCCCCCGGGCCCACAGGGTCAAAAGCAGGTGTGACGGGCGAGACAATTGGTCAGTTCAGACTGCAGCATCCCTTCCCTCATGCGGGCCCAAGGACGTTCACGGAGAATTTCCTAACCCACAGTTTCCAGGTGAGAGAAGGAAATTGGAGGGACATCTGGTCCCCCCACTGGTCTGGGAATCTTTGTTGGATCTCCGCTTTGGGCCATCCTACAGGAAGCACTGGGAGCTCCAGGAAGGCTGAACTCCCTGGGATGAATTGGGAACAAAGAGCTGGGCACTGATTGTGACTGGCTATGGATGTTGGTGGCTCCACTGTCCTTTGATCAACAAGGGTGCCACGTTGGAAAGACTGATGGTGTCTTGGTGCTACAGGAGGCGTTATCTGTGGGAAAGCTCGAAGCCCTAGCTGGATTTTCCATAAAGTCCAGAAGCTCGTGTGGCACCTTCCCCTGGCCCACAAACAGCTAAAGGTTTGGAATTAAGTTCAGCGTCCACTTGAATCTTCTCTAGACTGGGAGACAACATCAAAGCAGAAATACAACATTCGACTTTCAGCACTTACCGTAACATTTCCACAGACCAGGCAACAATGGCAGGGCAATGGGTTAGTTCCAGTGCAATGTTTTAGTTCTGGTGCTCACTGTATGTCCTTCCCAGAATGAGAAGAAACAACAAATCAATGTTTAAGTTCTGGTACTAGTGGTAAAGGTATAACACCACCAAAGAAGACCTGAAAAACAGGAAGAAGTGGCTGTGTCCTCAAATGTACAGGCATCAACGTAGGGATGCAAGGATTGTGAAAACTCAGGGTAGCACAACACAAAAGAAATCAACAGAGCTCCAGAAGTGGATCCAGAAGAATTGAAGATTTATGAAGTGAAAATTTATGAAGTGAAGATTTATGAAATGGAGATTTGTAAAATTCTGATAATTCAGAATAATCCTCTTAAAGAAGTTAAGCGAATCACAAAAAAAAAAAAAAATACACAAACTAGATAAAATTTGGAAAACTATCCAGGAACAAAATTAGAAATTTGACAAAGAAACATAGACAGTAAGAAAACAAAACAACAAAAATGAGCAAATAGAAATCTTAGAAAAAAATAATACAGTAAGTGACCTGAAAAACACATTAGAAAGCCTCAAGTAGTCTTGATCTAACAGAGGAAATAATCAGTGAGCTTGAAGACAGAACGTATAAAGTTGCCCAATAAGAGGGGTAAAAAGAACAAAAAAGAGCGAAGAGAGCCTATGAGAATTATGGGACACCATCAAGCAAGCTAACTTTCACATAATAAAATTTCCTAAAGGAGACAATAAAGAGAAAGTCCTAGAAAGCATATTTTAGAAAATAATGGTAAAGAACATTCAGAGCAGCAAGGGGAAAGAAACATACTGCATTCAATGGAGCTTCAATATGGCTTTTAGCAGATTTCTTGCAGATCAGGGGAGAGTAGGATGCTATGTTCAAAATGATAATGAAAAACACAAAACAAAATAAAACAAAAAAACATTGCCAACCAAGAATATCGTACCCTGGAAAGCTATCCTTCAAACACAAAGGAGAGATAAAGACTTTCCCAGACAAACAAAAGTTGAGGGAATTCATCAACACCAGACCTGTCATACAAGGTATGCTTAAGGGAGTTCTTCAATCTGAAAGAAATAAATTCTAATGTGTAAGTTCTGAAAGTATTAAACTCACTGGTTAAAAAAAAGAAAATAGACAAATTCAGAGCAATACTGTAACTGGAGTAAATAAACCACTTACATCTTAAGTATGAAGACTGAAAGACAAAATGGGAAATCAATAATAATTACAAAAATTGGTTAAGAGATAGGTAATACAAGTGCAAATGGAAACATCAATAAGTCAAAATGTGTGTAGGTGGTGGTTTTAAAATGTGAAGTTTGGTTTTGTTACTTTTCTTTGCAATCAAAGTTAAGTAATCGTCAGTTTAAAATAAACTGTTATAATTATAAGATTTTTTTAGAGCCTCATGGTAACCACAAAGCAAAAGCCTGTAATAGACCCACTGAAAATAAATAACATGGATTCAACATGTCTTCCTGGAGAAAATAATCACCAAGGAAGATAGTAAGAGAGGAAAAAAAGATCCATAAAGCAATCAGAAAACCAGCAACAAAATGGCAGAGCTACACCCTTATCAATAATAACTTTAAATGAAAATGGATTAAATTTTCCTATTAAGAGACATAGTGGATGTCTCAATTATATGCTGTCTACAAGAAGCACTTCATCTATAAAGACACACACACAGACTGAATGTGAAGTGATGGCAAAAGATATTCCATACTAGTGGTAAAAAAAGAGGGCAGAAATGTCTATACTTAGATAAAATAAACTTTAAACCAAAAACAGTTTTAGAAAAAGGACAAAGAATGTCTTTGTATAATGATAAAATGGTCAATACAGCAAGAGGATACAACAATTATAAATGTATATGCATCCAACACTACTGCACCTAGATACATACAACAAATTTTTCCAGATCTAAAGGGAGAAATTTGCTACATTACATTAATGGTAGAAAACTTCAACACCCCACTTAAGCAATAGACAGGTCATTCAGACAGAAAATCAGTAAACACTGGTGCAAACTGCATCTAGACTAAATGGACCTAGCAGTCATTTACAGAACATTCCACGTAACAGCTACTGAATGCAAATTTTTTTTTTGACCATACATGGAACATTGTTCAGGCTGAGCCATATGTTAGGTAACAAGTATTAATAAATTAAAAATATCAAAATCTTATCTGACCACGGTGAAACGAAACTAGAAGCCAATAATAGAAGAAATGTTGAAAATGGTACAAATCCATGTAAATTAAACAACATATGGGTCAATGAAAAATTAAAAAGGAAATTAGAACACTATTTGAGACAAAGGAAAGTGAAAACACAACATACCCCAGCCTACAAAATGCAGCAAAAACAGTACTCAGAGGGAAGTTTATAGCAATGAACTCTACATTAGAAAAGCAGAAAGACTTCAGATCAACAGCCCCGTAGCACAACTCAAGAAGCTAGAAAAGGAAGAATGAACCAAACACAAAATTAGTAGAGGAAGAGAAATAATCAAGATCAAAGCAGAAATAAACCAAACTGAGACTAGAAACACAATGCAAAAGACCAACCCAATAAAATGCTGGTGTTTTTAAAGGTACACAAAATCAGCGGGGTATGGTAGCTCAGGCCTACAATCCCAGCACTCTGGGGGGCTGAGGGTGCAGGTTCACTTGAAGTCAGGAGTTCAAGATCATGTTGGGCAGCATAGAAAGACCCCATCTCCACAAAAAATGGAAAAATTAGCTGGGCATGGTGGCACACATCTGTAGTTCTAGCTACTTAAGAGGCTGAGGTGGAGGGTCGCTTGAGCCCAGAGTCTGAGGCTGCACTGTGCTATAATCGCACCACTGCACTCTAGCCTGGGTGACAGAGCAAGAGCCTGTCTCAACAACAATGAAAAAGGCAAGCAAAATCAATAAGACTTTATCCACATTAACTAAGAAAAAGAGAATATCCGAACAGATAAAATCAGAGGCAAAAAGTAGGCGACAAAAATACAAAGAATCACTAGGAACTGTTATGAGCAACTATATGCCAACAAATTGAAAAATCCAGAAGAAATAGATAGATTCCTGGAGACATACAGCATACCAAGATTGAACCATGAAGAAACAGAAAACTTAAACAGAGTTCAAATAATGAGATTGAAGCCATAATAAAAAGTCTCCCATCGAGGAAAAGCCTAAGACCTGATGACTTCACTACCAAATTCTACCAAATGTTTAAAGAAGAACGAATATCAATTGTACTTAAGCTACTCCAAACAATTGAAAAGAAGGAAATATTTCCGAACGCATTCTATGAGGCCAGCACTACCTAATATCAAAATCACCAGACAAGGATACAACAGAAAACAACTGATCGTTCCAATCAATGCTGAAAAAGCATTGAGTAAAATTCAATATTTCTTCATGATAAAAACTCTCAACAAACTTGATGTGGCAGAAACATACCCTAAAGTAATAAAGGCCACGTATGACAAACTTTACCCATTCAGCATAATGAATGGGGGGAAATGGAAAATCTTTCTTCGAAGTTCTGGAAAAAGACAAGGAGGCTCACCTTCACCTCTTTGACTCAATATAATCCTGGAAGTCCTTGCCAGAGAAATTAGGCAAGAGAAGGAAATAAAGGACATGTCAACTGGAAAAAAATAAATCAAATTGGACTTGCTACTGACAACATAATCCTATATTTAGAAACATCAAAAATTGTTAGAATTGATAAATGAATTTCATAAGGTTGCAGTCAACATGCAAAAACCAGTAATATTTCTGTACGCTAACAGCAAACGATCTGAAAAAGAAATCAAGAAAGCAATTTCACTTACAATAACTACAGAAAAAAATAAAATGCCTTGTAATAAATGTAACCAAAGAAATCCAAGCCCTCTATATCGAACACTCTGAAACACCAATGAAAAAAGTTGAAGAGGGCACAAAATAATGGAAAGATACTCCATACTCAAGGATCCGAAACGTTAATATTGTTAGAAATACCCACATTACCCGAGTGATCTACAGATTCAAATGCAACCCTTATCAAAATACCAATGACATTCTTCAATGAAGTAGAAAAAAGTTGCTTTAAAATTTGTTTGGAACCCTAAAAGCCCCTGAAGAACCAAAGTAGTCGAGCAAAGAGAACAAAGCTGGAGGCATCACACTACTAGAATCAAAATACAGAGGGTGCCAAAAGATGTATTCACATTTTCAGAAAGGAAAAATACATATTGATAACAAGGTGAATAAAAGTCACATTTGGCTTCTGCAGTTACAACAGGTGCTCAAAGTGGATCAGCATCCAGACACTTCTGAAAAGGACTTAGAAAAATAATACATAGATAACATCCCTTCAAATGTGTATATGCTTTTTTGTGGCACCCCCCCAAGTATATAACAAACCTATGGTAACTAAAACAACATGGTACTTGATAAAAACAGACACATAGACCAATGGAACAGAATATCGAACCCAGGAATAAATCCACACATTTGCAGGCAGCTCATTTTTGACAAATGCACCAAGAACATACACTGGTGAAAGGACAATCTCTTCAATAGATGGTATATCCATGTGCAGAAGAAAGAAACTAAACCCCACCTCTCACCACATGCAGAAATCAAATGAAATGCATTAAAGACATACACATCATGCCTGAAACTATGAACTGCTAGAAGAAATTATTGGGGAAATGTTTCAGGGCATTGGTCTGGGCAAATTTTTTAGGAGGGGGGTAAGCCTCAAAAGCCATGCCTCATCAACAAGGATACCTGCAAAATGAACATTTGTATACATAGCCCTGAATTGTACCCCACATCTCCAAAATTTAAAAACAAAAAACTCAAAAGCATAGGTAACAAAAGCAAAAACAGACAAATAGGATTACATAAAGCTAAAAAGCTTCTGCACAGCAAGGAAACAACAGAGTCAAGACAACATATAGAATGGAAAAAAATAATTGCAAATTATCTATTGACAAGGGGTTAACATCCAGAATACATAAGGAACTCAAACAACTCAATAGCGAACAAAGCACAACAAATTTACTGTATTACAATAATGGTGGAAAATGTCAACCCTCCACTTACAGCAATAGACATCCTTCAGACAGAAAATCAGTAAACACTGGAGTAAACTGCACTCTAGACGAAATGGACCTAGCCGCCATTTACAGAACGTTCCACACCCCCCAAAACAAAACCCACAAATAATTTGATTAAAAATGGGCAAATGGTCTGAATAGACATTTCACAGAAGAAGACACACAAATGGTCAAAAGGTGTATGAAAAAGGCCCAGCCTTGCCGGGCTCGGTGGCTCAGCCTGTCATCCCGTGCCTTTGGGAGGCTGAAGTGAGTGGATTGCCTGAGCCCGCAGGTTCGAGACCCGCCTGGGCAGCGAGACCTCATCTCTACAATAAATCAAAAAATCAGCCGGGTGTGGTAGCGCATGCCTGTAATTCTGGCTACTGGGAAGGCTGAGGCGGAAGGATCGCCGGAGCCCAGCAGGCGAGGCTGCGGTGGCCGGAAGCGGCCACTGTACTCCAGTCTGAGCGACCGAGTGAGACTCCAACTCAAAAAAAAAAAAAAAAGTCCAGCCTCACTAGTCGTTAGAGAAATGTAAATCAGATCCACAATGAGTTATCATCTCAATGCTGTTAAAATGGTGATTATAAAAACACATTAAAAAACAAATGCTGGCAAGAATGTGGAAGGGAACTTTTATATATTGCTGGTGGGAATGCATATTAGTACAACCTCTACGGAAAACAGTACGGATGTTCCTTACTAAAACTAGATCTACCATGTAATCCAGTTGGGTATATATCCAAAGGAAAGCAAGTCAGTGCATTGAAGAGACATTTGCACTCCAGTTTATATAGCAGTATTCACGATAGTCAAAATATGGAAGCAACCTGAGTGTTCATCAGTGGATGAACGGAGAAAGAAAATGTGATGTATTTGCCTAACGGAGTGTCACTTAGCCACAAAAAAGAACGGAATTCTGTCATTTACAGCAACATGGATGAAACTGGAGATGATTGCATTAAGTAAAATAAGCCAGGCCCGGAAAGACAAATATCTTATGTTCTCACTCAAAGGTGGGAGCTAAAAAAATTGATCTCCTGAAGGAGGAGAGTAGAATGGTGTTACCAGGGGCTGGGAGTCATAAGGAGAAGAGGGGTGAAGCGGGGTTGGCCGAGTTCTGGTGTGTGATAGCACAGCCGAGGTGATAATCACTAACAGTGGTTTAGTTTCTATTTCAAAATACTTAAAAGAGCAGATCTAAAAATGTTCCCAACACAAAGAGGTGATACATGTTTGAGGTGATGGACCCCATGACGGCCCTGGTATGCTCACTGCTCATTGTATGCACGAATAAAAATATCACATGCCCCGCAGATCAGGACCGTTACTGTGGATCGATAAAAAACTCCATTTTGGAGTCTGCTTCCAGGAAACCCTCCTAAAGGCCAGGCTTAGTCTGGGCTCCTCGGGAAAAGACTGAGATGCAGCTGTGCTTGTGGCGGTCTTATTGAGGGATGTGCTTGGGGACAGCAACTCCACAGACCCGGGGGTGGCACTGGGTGGGGGAGGGGAGTGCCGATGCAGGTGCAGCTGGAGACTCGACACCCCGCAGGCTCGGGAGCCAGGCTGGCCCTTCCCTGTCGTCCCGCCTTGAGACAAGGGTGCTGGGCCTTCGTGTCCCTGTACTAGACAGTCCCTGGGTGTAGGCTGCCCCCGGGGAGGGGCATAACCTGGGATGAGGCAGGTCTCTGCAACCAAGGACAGTTTCCAGAGGGGGGCCCTGTGTGATCCATCAGCATCTAACACTCTCAAGTGCCAGGGTGATATGGCATGATGGGACATCCAGGCCAAGGGCCACCTGGTCCTGCTTCCGAGTGGGCCTCAGAGGGGCGATCGAGTCTCCAGAGGACACTTGGCAATGCCTGGAGACATTCTCAGTCGTTACACTGGGTGGGGCGGGTTGCTGCTCACGTCTGGTGAGCCGAGGCTGGCCGACTGCTAGACGTTTGGCCGTGCTCAGGGCTGTCCCATAATGGAGAAGATCTGACCTCCAAGGTCACTCGTGCAGAAGCTGAGAACCCTGAGCTGTGCCATGCTGCTTTGAGTCAACTCCCAAATAAGACATTTGCTCCCAAACCCTTGCCTCAGGGTCTGTGCTTGGAGGATCCCAAATCAGGGTAATGGAGACATCCAAGTTCCAGCAGATGAAGTCGTTTGCCTAGCGTTGCCTAGCTTGTGGGTAGGAGGACTAGACAGGTTGGGATTGGGGTCCTGGCTTTCTGTCTCCTGGGTCCGCACCCTTGTCTAAGTGGTGGGCACGGGGCTGGTGGGTGGACCACTCTCTGGTGGTGGACTTGGGTCATCCCTGGGCTTCGCAGCGAATTCGGGCTCCATTTAAACAGTTATACAGCCATTCTCAACTGGACTCTGGGATGTGGACCGTGATTTGAATGACCTCAATTTTCCTAAAGTTGGTGTGTAACCAGCCCCAGCAGAGGCGCACAGAGAAGCCGTTTCTCACATGCAGGGATGCCTCAGGGCTTTGAGGCTCAGTCTCTTGCAGAAACCTGATTGAGAATGGCTGTCTGGGTGAAGGCTTTCCTCTCACGTGCCCGAGCCTCCATTTGTTAATGCGTTTGTTCATTCAGTCATTTTCTCTCTCATTTGTCACTTTATTTACCAAGTAGTCATGCTCAGCAGTAGACATTCTCATGCCATAGGCATGCTGTGTCAGAATGGAGAGTGGCTTGAGTGTCAGATAGTCCTACAAACGACGGAACTGAGGAATCAGATGGGTTGGTAATTGACCTGCAGGTCTTGGAGCTTCTTCAGGACAGATTGGGGGTTGGAGCCAGCTCCCAGAGGGGCACGTGTGCCCAGGGAAGACAACAGTGTGTGGTGTTTCACTGCAGAGATGGGGATATGTGGCCAGTCTAAATTTTTATTGTGTTGCTATGCACGTCGTATTAATTTTCTCTGCAACAACCCAGAGGGATGGGGCGTAGCCCTTTCTGCGACCTGTATGTCTTTGAGGAGCTGTGTGCCACCAGGAACCTTGAATGAGCAGTTCTCATAGCTTTGATTTGGTCTGGGCCAAGGGAGCAGTTTAAATCCAGAAGGTCCTCTTCCAGCTGCCAGGCAAAGTACAGGAGGGCGAATGCCCCCACATCACAGGCAAGGACAACCCCTCCGTGCCACTTAAGTGGGCAGCCTGTGAAGCCACTTGGTCTCCCGAGGGTCACGCTCCTGCCAGCCTTCCTGGGAGGCAGAGAAGCTGTTGTCAGAGGACACACGCTGGCAGCCTTGACTGGACACCCGCTGGGACTGGACGCATGCCAGGAGACTTCCCCGGCTGGAGCCTTGACGGGAAACCACGTTCCTTCCCTCTCTACCTGGGTCCTGCCCAGGCTTGGTTTTCTCATCGTTGGGGTCTGCGTGAGACACTTCTGTTGCCAGCACGGCGCTGGGAGAAACCCGCCACCGACTGAGTTCGCCCTGATCATTCACACCCGAGTGCCGCCAAATCCCAGTGCCCGGTCTCAAGTGTTCCGTCACCGCCACAGCGTGGCTTTCCCAGCACTTGGCTGCTGGCCTCACGCCAGAGATGACCTTGAGTTTCAAGGAAAATACTCCCGGTACTCAGGCAGGGAGCTTGAAGGGAATTGTTTCCATAGTAACCAGACATGCTCCAAACTTACTCCCCGTGGGCTGAAGCCCAGGTTGTGTGCACTGTGGATCTCCACTGAGATGTTTAACTTTTTTCTGAAGTTCTTATCTTTGTATGAGACGAGAACTCATGGCCGCAGGCGAGCCCTGCCAGCATGTGCTTGGAAGCAAGTGGGCTGATGGCCCTGGCAACGGCACACCTCATGGTGGCTGGAGTCAGGGACAGGGCAGCTCCCAGTTCGGTCTGGCCAGGACACAAGTATCAGGCCTAGAGGCCTCCCTGGTCCTGGCTCTCCCTTGGCAGGGGTGCCTCCAGGCCCCCTCTGAGGGGCAAGGGTAGCCTCTCTCACGGTGGCCTGCAGGAGAACAGACGGGGCACTGTGCTCAGCCGGCTGCTGCTTCTCCTAGAGTCTTGGGCTGGTTCTTCTCTGCCTCCCCTTCCCCCCTTGTTGGGAGCCAACATCTATAGCTACATGGCTGAGGCCTGTAAAGGCCCATC
>NW_007247744.1:271087-278028 GCF_000164805.1 Carlito syrichta | reverse complement strand
GGCTTCAGTCTTGGCCAGACTGTTCCCAGAAGAGCTGCCTCCGAGTAGTTTTCTTCTCTCCGTTCTGATTCACCGGTGCGGTCCTAACCCTTCCCTGGTCAGTGCAGGTCACCGACACCCCCTCCCGCTTGGGGCAGGTCTGAAGCTTCCAACCCTGCCTGGGACTGGATGGAACAACCGCCTGAGCCTACAATTTCTTCCTGTTTATTTCCTGGAATTCCCCAGAACGGCATCCATATTCCCTTGCAGCACCTGCCGGCAGCAGCAGGAGGGGCATGCTGGCCTCCGCCGGCCTGAACATTGCGTCTCTCGGAGGGCCCTGGACGTGGGCGGGCAGGACGTGTGTTGTGGGCCCTCTCCAGGCCCCTCTGGTCCTCGGGCTGTATTGTCTTGGGGGCCCTGCTGCGTGGTCTCCCTCGTCATCGTGCAGGAAGGAGAGCGTGGCGTCTGCCCTCGAAGGCGCACTGCCCGCTGGGGAAGGCGCCGACCGTATTTTCCTGGTCAGAACACTGGGGTCCTCGATGTCTGGTTCAGGCTCAGGGGAAGCTGTGCGGCTTGGACTCCAGCCCAGGATGGCTGTCGGTTTGACCTGCAGCCTTCGCAGGACCCGAAGCAAAGCAGAGGCTCCAGGAAGGCCCCCTCAGACATGACAGAAGCCTTCGCGACTGCGGTTTCATCGCGTGCCGAGGTTCCTCTAGTTAGCCACATAATACACGGGGCAGGCGTTTCAAGCAAGCTTTTTCACCCACGAAGACGACGTGGTTCAAAGGGCAGGTTTGGGGGTCCGTGTTGTTGTATCCCCCTGCCTAGACCTGCGCTTGGTGTGTCCGAGGGGCTCAGCACGTGTCTGTTGGAGGAAGAGGCCTGAGCTCGCTGAGCTCGGGCAGACAGGAGTCCCTAGAAGAGTCCGGGCAGCTTGATGACACCCCAGAAGCTGCCGCAGCGGGGCCTCGGTGTAGGTTTGGCGCTTAGGGGTGGTGTGTGGTGTTTGCTCGCTGTGGACAGTTTCTCACTGCCCTCACCCACCCCATACTCTGAAAACCTCGAGAGGCAGAGAAGGCACCCGATTCGTTCTCCGCTCCCATGTTGGGTAAACAGTAGGCGTGAACTCCACATGGATTGGTGGCCTGGCTGCAGAGGGCTCTCAGCTGGCGTCACCTTCCCTGGGGGAGGCCACCCCCGCTTTCCACTGGGGGCCCCCAACTGCGGACAGAAGAACGTCCCCTGCCCTGGAGGGTGCTGGGGTCCCCGCTGCGGCCTCCAAGGGTCCCTGTGGGTCCTGTAGGCACTTCTCCCTCCCTCTTCCTCCCATGGCCGCCCCTACAGTCAGGGCTTCGGGAGAAATCCCACTCTGGGGCCGGGCGTCTCGGTGCTTGGGGTCCCTGTGTCCGTGGTGCTGACGGGGGGTTGACTCAGGGCCAGGCGGGGCCTCAGTGGGCGGTTGGCTGGGACTGGGCTGCTGGGCTCCATGAAGTAGCCCTGCAGTCGAGCCTGCGGCGGGGGACGCGTGGGCTTCCGGCTGCTCCTCCCGGGAGAGCCAGGCCCTGGGCGCTCCACTCCGACAGCCTCTCCCAAGCACCCAGAGCCAGCCTCACCAGGCAGCCGCACGGTGACATGGCTGTGACGTGTCCTGACGGCCGCCCTGCTGGTGGCGACTTCCGTGGCGTGGCTTCAGCTGCGCCTGCAAGTCTCTCCCTGTTCCTGGACAGCTTGTGAGCATTTGGGAATGTTCTCAGTTTTATACGTTCTGCAATAAATCCGACACAGTTCCTTCTCTTCTGTGATCTCTAATTAAATCGTCAACTTGGCTTCTGTCGTGGAGGCTTTATTTCTCTTACGATCGAGTATTTTCCCTGAGGAGGAATGCTGTCGGGATTTTCAGTGCACCGCAGTCAGGGTCCTGGGGCTCAGAGAAGTGGTGGCTTCAACGAGCCGCGTGTGTGGGATGGGAGAGGCCTTTGGATGCGGCAAAGACGTGCTGAGTCCCGTCACGGTCAGTGTCTGCAGGTGTACAGGCAGGGTCTTGAGTGGTTTCACACAACACGCACACACATGTACACACATCTCTGGCTTCTACAAGGCTCACCGGGGTTGTTCCTTGTGGGGTTTCTGGGCCACTCCTCCAGGCACTGACTCAGGAATCCGCCTCCCCTGCAGCTCGCATCACTGGACACAGTGTTTCACAGTGTTTCACTCTGGAGTCCTCGACCTTTGACACATGTTTCAAGCTGGCTCTGGGGCCATCAGCGGCAGAGGAGTGAGGGACGAGCCAGAGACGCACAGAGAAGGCCTGTGAGCCTTGCTCTCAGCCACCTGGCTGGAGAGAACGTCGCTGTTCCCACCCTCCAAGCAGATGCAAAGCGTGGAACGTTCGCAGCATTCCCAGCAGGAAGAAGCGGGTGGCGGAGTGTCCAGCGGCCTCTGCTTGCCAACCCTGCTCAGACCGGCGTATTAGCCATGTGGGGATGGGCTTCCAGGCAGAGTTCTCGCTTCCTGAACGATTCTGCTGCTTCTCCAGGAGAGCAGAGCGCAGGGGTCTTCAAAGCTTTTGCTCGCTTGTGCCCAAAGAGTATTATGAAAGGTTATGTGCTCCCTGACGTATTCCTTAAAGCGACACGAATTTTTCCTCATAAATCTAGAGAGTTTCAAAGCATGAAGCATGTAACATCTTATCAGTATTAAACATTTTAGCATGAAATTACACATCACTTTTTAAAATTAATTCAGTGGAATATAGATGTCAAGGTCATTTGACACAATCATCTAATTTTAAAAAGTCATGTGATTAGGCTTTTATTAAATAGCAGAAAATACTACATTATACCTTTTCCACCTTAAAAATTACATTTCCATTCTATTTCCATGACAGAATTTTGTCTTACTGCAACTAACATATTTTTTTCTTTGGAGGTCTTCAGTTGGTCAACAATGAAATATTTCTGCAAAAGTAAATATGTCTAAAAATTGAAACAAAGTTGTTTCTTATCACTCTGAGGCTCCAAGCTGCAAAACAAATTTCTTGTGAACTGAGCTCTCTTTACAATCATTACTAGTGCATCGTTGGTAAAAATAAAATACGTGCTTATACTGTACATTTTGCTAAATATTAGACATTAAATTAAAACATGACTGGAGACATCTTTCTTCTTGCTGATGTGGGGTGAAGGCTATAGCTCCCCATTTGTGGGGGCTCTGAGGTGTCCCGGTTGTGGGTAGACCTATGCTGGGCACCTTGGGTTTGTCACATACTTTGCGTACTGAGAATATGGTTTTTTTTTTTTTTTGGCAGAAGTGGCAAAGAAGGCAGAAGGGTCTGGGACAGGGAGAACTGCTTGCTATGGGTGCTTTTTCACAAGGCCAGTTGGACACAAGAACGCGGTCGTGACAACGGTCAATCTGGAGTGAGCTGCTCTAAAGCGGGTTTACTTGGGCCCAGAGAGGCCTAAGGAGGTCTTTGTGTGGGTGTGGACCCACTGGGAGACCACTCGTGTGTACCTGAGAACAGCCCTGGAATCAGAATCCCTCTTCTGTGAGGGCAGACCAACTGAAAGACCACTGGTGTCGAGACAAGAGCGACTCTGGGGTCAGTGGCCTCCTCCGCTCGAGCTGGCTCTGCCCCTCAGTCTTGTGGGACCCGGTCTCCTGCTTCTAAGCCTTCGGGCCACTCCTCGCCCACTTTCGGACTCGCAGGCGTCCGTCGGAGGAGTGGCTGTGACCTGAGGTACGCCTGCTGCTGCAGACCCACCCCAGCGTCTTCCGGGCAGGTCCTCAGCCCGATCCAATGAACCTTGGAACTTTGCAGCCAGATGGGAGTGGGGCCGGCGGGTGGAGGGCTTTTGACGTCTCTCTTGCTGCCTTTCTTCTCTCTGGCTTGCGTGGACGTTTGGCTCCCACAATTGCACAGCTCTTCCTGGCTCCACGATGCCTGTGACCTTAGCTTGTGGGAATGGAAAAGCCCCCAGCATCTTCGGGAGACATCTGCTTGAGACCATGTTGTGCATCCGGCCGGAGAGGGCTGATGGGTTTTTCACAAGAACAGAGTTTGGGAGAAAGCGTGGCTGGCCGCAGTCCTGCTCTGCCAAGACGTGCTCTGAAGCCAGCCCGGAGGCCCTGGGGTCCCCACCAGGCCCGACTGGGAAATGGCTGGGCAAGGTGACCCTTCATCTATGACCGGAAGTAGCATCTGATGGCAGAAGGGGTCCTTCCCTGCACCTGCAGGTGCCAGGGGGCGCGTGGGGGTGCCCTCCCTGGAGAGGGACTGACGGCACCTTGCATGCAGAGTCAGGAGGGCACAGGAAAGCCACGCCTATCCTCCTGGCCAGCAGGGAGGACGGTGATTCCTGCCTGAGGAGACGGGAGGGCACAAAGAGCCACGTATGGCCCCCCAGGCAGCAGAGAGGAGTGTGTCACGAGCATGTGGATTGGGAGAGAACAGGGAAGCCACATTCATGCTGGTGTCACATTGCGTGTGGCTCCAGAGAGCCAGAGAAGCCAGGTCCATCCTCCTAGCCAGCAGGGAGGACAGTGACACTTTGCACATGAGTTGGAGGGTGTGGATAAGCCGTGTCCATCCTCCCAGCCAGTAGCAAAGTTAGTCAGCAGGTGGGAGTTAAGGCTTCTGTGTCTCAGAGGCCACGCAGGCCCAGGGAATGACCAGTGTGCATGGCAGGGCTGAAGTTAAGGTTTCTGGGGCTCAGAGGTCACGCAGTGAGCCAGCACCCACCCCAGTGCAGGGGAATCCATACCCCAGGCAGCAAGATTCATCTGAGATGTTGTCTGCTGCCTCCGAGGCTGCTGGCAGGCGTGTGAGGTATGCTACTGGCAAGCCCCGTGGATGTCAGAGCAGACTGTGGCATGTGACCCCGGCCCACAGTCCCTGCACGAGTATCGCTGGTGGGACCCTGTGGATTTCCCCATCAGGTGGCGCTCACAGTTTGTCTTTGTGTGTGCTTGTTTTTTTTTTTTTTGCATTGATAAGAAATGCAGACTGCAAATCACACTGTTCTAGAATTCATAGAAATATGACTTGTCTCTCCTAAGCAGATTTCATGCACTTTGTGACTCCCGGGGGATCGTATTTCGGAGAGCTGATTTCTTTTCCTCCTGGACCCCGCCCGTCCCCAGGGAGCCCTGTCAGGCAGACGTAGAGATCACCACACGGCTCGGAGCACCCGTTGCTGAGGTCAAGGCAAGAGGCGGGGAAGAAGAGGCTGGCCTGTCTGACAGCCTCTGGCGGGACGCAGGGACATCAGTCGGTCCGTCCCGGCTGTGGCCCGCCTGCTCCTTGGGGGGGGCGGGGGCCGGGAGAAGGGGAGAGAGAGGCGGAGAGAAAGGGAGAGAGAGAGGAAGGGCGGAGTAGGGAGGTAGAGAGAGATAGAGAGGCAGAGAGGGAGAAAGGGAGGCGGAGGGAGGGGAGAGTCTGAGGGAGGGAGAGAGAATGCCAGTGCGGGGGAGGGAGAGGGAGATACCACGGGAGAAAGGCTGTGTGCCCCGTGCTGGTGCGATTAGGCGTGACATCACCTTGGCTGGTCTTTCTGCAGGGGCGGTCTTTAAGATCGATTTTGCTTATTGAGTCGGGGTCTCACGGCGCCCCCAGGTGGGAGTGCAGGGGCATGGTCCTGGCTCACCACGCCGCCACCTCCCGGGCTCCGGGGATCCTCACGCCTCAGCATCCCGAGTAGCTGGGACTCCAGGCACACACCACCACGCCTGGCTAGTTTTTCAATTATTTGTAGAGACAAGGTCTCACCATGCTGCCAGGCTGGTCTCAGACTCCTGGGCTGAAGTAGTCCTCCCGCCTCGGCCTCCCAAATGCTGGGATTGCATGCAGGAGCCCCCGGGCCTATCAATTAAGATTCAATCCGAACAGCCAAAGGAAAGGGCGTGCTGCACTGGGGCCGGGTTGAGGGGGAGACCAAAGAGCAAAGGCCCCGAGACGGCAGCAGCTGGCGTGAGCTGGGCGTCAGGCGGGCGTGAGGCTGGCGTGTCCTCTCAGGAGCAAAAGGATGCCCAGCGTGTTTGGAGAGCTGCAGGAAGGGGTGAGCGTGATGGGACTGACCCTGGAGAGGACAGCCAGGACCACACCCTCCTGGGGAGCCTCTGAAGCCCCTGAAGTCAGGGGCCGGGTTGGGCCCCCCCGGTTAACGTCCAGAAGCTCTGACCTTCCCCTCAGAAGGCGACCGCATGGGGATAAGCGCCTTTGAAGAG
The DNA here is from genome assembly GCF_000164805.1 of Carlito syrichta. Lineage (NCBI taxonomy): Eukaryota > Metazoa > Chordata > Mammalia > Primates > Tarsiidae > Carlito > Carlito syrichta. The sequence continues at coordinate 271,821 of NW_007247744.1, read as the reverse complement.
GCCTGAGAGAGGGCCCTGGCTTCACAGGCCTGATGTCACCACAAGCAGAGGAGACTTTCATGCCCGTGCTTGGAGGACAGGCTGTGAGGACCAGAGAGCCATGGACAGTGGCCGCAGAGGCCCTTCTGCTGAGAGCCTGTCATGGGCTTCCAGCCCCAGAGCTGTGAGGAGCACGTTTCTGCAGTGGACGCCGCCCGGTCTGTGGGATCTTGTCGGGGCAGCTTGAGCCGACCCCATCCCTGGGTTTGGTTTTCTTGCCTGTCGAGCAAGGGGCTGCTTGGGTCTTCCAGTCAAGGCTCTTTCCAGTTCCAAGGCCTCGGCTCCAAGAAACGCCGGGGGTCCTGCCCAGGGCTGCCCACACCCACAGGCCTTAGCTCCAGGCCCGTTACCTGGAGAGCCAGGGTAGCACTGTCCTCCGGGGAGCAGGCGAGCCCGCAGAGGAGTCAGGAATTAGATGGGACTTCCCAGCCCTTTGCTGGGGTCCGAGGACTGCACGGTCACTTCTCTCCCACGTGAGGGGACTTGGGGACCGTGGTCACAGCCACGTGCGTGACTCCCCGGCGGCAGGTGGAGCTCTGTCCAGAGTCTCCGGAGGGAACACGGAATTGGAACTTGAAGAATTTCCCCCAGAAGGTGTTCGCTCGAGCCAGGCACGGCTGGAGGCCCCTTCGGACGGAATCCCGCCTTCTGAGGAGGCAGCCTCCTGGGCTCCCATTCCTTGTCTCTGGGGCGGT
>NW_007247744.1:267480-270528 GCF_000164805.1 Carlito syrichta | reverse complement strand
CAATTCAAAAAAAAAAAAAAAAAAGAGTGGAGGACAAGGCCACTGAGGGAGGCTCGGTGCTGTTTTAAGCTTCTCTTCACAAATGGAGACACGCCAGAGCACACGGGCCGGCTGTCCCTGCTGACTGTCCTCGCCGCCACCTCCTGCCTCACCCGTCACAATGCAACAGAAGTTTACTCAGCAATCTGCGTGTGTCCCATTCTGTGAAGGGCACTGAAGTGGAAGGATCCAGACGTGAAACCAGGGCTTTGGGGTGTGTGTGTGTGTGTGTGCGTGTGCGTGTGCGTGTGCCCGTGTATGTGTGTGTGTGCACACGTGTGAAGCAAAAGGGACACCATGGCCGGCAGGGAGCTGCTCATTAAACGGAATGAACGAATGAATGAGGAAGTGAACGGTGTGGACAGCGGTGATCCGGGCTGTTTCCACCTGCCTCTGTGGGTCGCGGCGAAGGTCTAGAGCACGGCCCCTCCCCCACATGCCAGCTCTGCCCCAGCAGGGGTTTCGTTCCGCCTGTTCACACCCAGAATGACGCCGGCGCACAGCAGGCACGCGACTGGCGTTTACTGAGTGAGCGAAGGAGCAATTGCCCCAAGAGGGTCCGCTGACCTTTCTGTCTCCTTCGGTCATTTGACAAGCATGTCAGGGACTGAGGGACGCGGAGGAGATCGAGCTGAAGTCCCTGCCCTCGAGTGAGTTGACCGCAGGATGCCGACGAGGACAGTCGCTGCACTGTGGGGCGATTTCCACAAAGGAGGAGGCCCAAGGGGGCACAGCATGCCCAGCGGCCTGGGGTGCCTGTCTCTCGAGTCGAGGAGATGGGCAGGGAGGGCTGGGACCCCGGGAGGAAGGCGGGCGGCAGAGTCCAGGCTGCTGCCCTCAGCATGGCGAATGGTGGTGAGCTCACAGCAGGGAAGGGTGTGAAGGTGGCCAGGAGCCTGGCTGCGGAGAGCCACAGAGGACCACAGAGGGACACAGAGGGCCATAGAGGAGGGCCGTGGAGGGCCACGGAGGGCCACGAAGGCCCGCAGAGGGTCATGGAGGGCCACGGAGAGCCTTCAGTGCTCAGAGGTGAGTTTACGGCACAAAGGTTTGATGAGCTGCTTACAGAAGTGTAGAGACATGACTCACACTTAGGAAGATTCCCTCCGTGTGCAGACAGAGACAACTCAAAGGGGGTGAAACAAGGAGGGAAACCCCCGAGAATGCGTTCCAGCCATCGAGGCAGGAGATGGTCAGGTAGGGGACGGGTGCCTGGGGTAGGAACATCAGCATGTGCCACCCTGCGGACTGTGGGGTGAGATGAGAGTCTTGGGAAATCCCTGTTCTGCATCCGACGGCTGGGGTGCTCACAGGAAGGACGGGCGGGCCTGGGGAGACCACCGGCAGCACAGGAGGCGGTTGTAGCTCTCGCAGCAAGGCAGCATCGGTCATACTGACTTGGAGTTGTTGGCATGCGGTGCTAGTTAAAGTCAGACAGGTGGGCACAGCTGGGAGACAGAAGCTGGGGAGACAGCAGCATCTCGGTGGGAGAAGGTCCTGCGTTTCTGGAAGGCGCTGCCGGGCAGAGCTGGGCATTTGCTCTCCTCATCTTCCCCAGCTTCAGGTCCCTGTGAGAAGGAGGCCTCACTGCGTGGCACAACTGAGAGGCATCAGCTCTCCAGATTTGAGTGGGGAAAGGGTTGATGCCGAGAGTTCGAGGCTGCCTTTCCTCGTCTGGCTCAGGCATTCCCGCAGAGCAGAGGCTCTGGAATTTGGCAGCAATTCTCTGTAGTCAGAGATTCAGAGACTTCCAACCCCCGCCCAGGGCCATTTCTGCAAAGACCTTGAGATTTTCGGGTCATCTTGTCTGATGCGTTTCCCACCACAGGGGGGCCTGGAGGAGACACGCCTGCTGGATCTGGTTTTGCCATCTCGCCGTGCGGTTGGAGGTCTATACTGACCCTCACCATGTATCAGATGCTGTGTCGGAATAAAGACCACTCGTAGTGCCGGAAAACCGAGGCTAAGAGAGGCAACACAACAGGCCCGAGGTCCAAAGACTCACATGGCATGCGTGGGATGCAACCTCGCATTCCCGGACTCCAGGTCTGTGTTTTGGTTGGTTTTCTGGTCTGCAAGACGGAGAGAACGTGGGCCTGACCGCCTTCCAGGGTTGCAGCCAGCATGGCACAAGTTTACATCGATAAAGTTCTTATTTAGGCGGCGTTAAAACAGGGATGCCTAGCTAGAGTTTATTTTTAGTGCCTTCACCCAAGGTGGAGAAACAGATATTTCTGGTGCCCTATGATGCCGTGGGGAGCAGGGGCTGCCCGGCCCCTTCCCACAGGTCACCATGGAGGAAGGCGACTCCCCTGCCATGTGCTACCCCGCGTCTTCCCTGCTGAAAATCTCACGGGAGCAGTGGCTGCCTCATATCTGCTGCTTCTGCTTTACTGTTAATCCTGCGATAGGATAGGTTTCACTGTCTGGGTCTACCAGGGAAAACATGGGGTCCAGAGAGGTTAGCCAGCCTGCTCCAGGTGATACGGGTGAGGAGGGCAGAGCTGGCCCTTGGACCTGGATGTGTGATTCTGAAGAGCCGGACCACCCTGTCTGGCCTTCCTTAAGAGTCCACGCTTGTGGCTCTGGGTCGTTTCTTTCCCTTGTCATTTTCTCGTGACTGAGGGTCTTCTAAGAAAAATGAAAGCCCTGTGGTTTTCCAACCCTTCTAAACACATTTTAGATACAGTTCCAGCCGGTGAGGCTCAGGAGCCAGATTTAATTCTGTGTGTGTTGGCTGCTGGCAAGAGCATTTCATGGTTCAGACGTCACGTTGATGTCAAGTCATCGCATCTTCTCCCACTCTGCCTTGATCAGACGCAGCTCCGCAGGTCAGACGTTTAGAACAGGGAAGGGCAGGAGGTCCCCGGTGGGTCAGGAGAAGGTGTGGCTTGCTGGACACACCTGCCGCCCCCATCTCTGCAGGACCCTTGGGGGCTGAGGATGGCTTGCACATTTCTAAATGGCTGGAAAAAATTATGGAACTTTTTTTTTTTTTTTGAGTCGGAG
>NW_007247744.1:256781-267460 GCF_000164805.1 Carlito syrichta | reverse complement strand
GAGTCGGAGTCTCACTCGGTTGCCCAGACTGGAGTGCAGCGGCCGCTCCCGGCCACCGCAGCCTCGACCCGCTGGGCTCCGGCGATCCTCCCGCCTCTGCCTTCCGAGTAGCTGGAAATACAGGCACGCGCTACCATGCCCGGCTAATTTTTTTTGGATTTATTGTAGAGATGAGGTCTCGCCTGCCCAGGCGGGTCTCGAACCCGTAGGCTCAGGGAATCCACTCACCTCAGCCTCCCAAAGGCGCGGGATTACAGGCTGAGCCACCGAGCCCGGCTTAAAATTATGGAACTTTTATCTTGCTGCGCACGGATCTGCAAATGCCTCTGATTTTGCTTCTGGGCCTGTAAGACCCAACATCCTCCCACAGATGCTGCCTCCTGACATGGAGGGAGGTGTGGCGTCTCCCGGATGTCCAGATGCCCCTCTTGTCTCTCCCTGCAGTTCTGTGTGGACACTGGGCTCAGTGGGCAGTGGCATGGATCAGCCGGGCTCCCTGAGTCCCGAGGGGGTTGCTGTTTCAGAGGAGCAGGGTTTTGTTCCAGAAGGAAGGGAGCGTGTTTCTGTGGTGGGCACAGCAGGACCCATGAGCGCCTGGCTCCCCCTTGGACCTTCCCCGATTCGGGCTCTGTGATGGCGCAGACCAGGAATGAGGCTTCGCTTTTGTCGAGAAAAGAACGACTTCCTCTTTTCTACGGTGCAGAGCAATGAAGGGTGGACAGCATGAGAAAAGCTCTCCTGTCTGCATCGTGGCTGAGAGGGAGTGTCTTTGAATAGGCGTCAGCAAGCATAGAGCCCAGTGGGTGCTGGGCCGTGGGATTCCCGTCCTCATATGGCTTCCAGCGAGCTCCTCCTGGCTTTGGAGCCCCGGATGCACTGCTGGAGGTTGTGATGTTTGTCCCTTCGGATTTGGGCTTCGGGTGGGCCCGCCCTCGGGAACCTACTCATGGTCCCTCCACAGGGCCATACCTTCCGGGTCCCTGTGCTTGTGGCCGTGCTGTCATGAAGATCCAGGTCACAGGTCAATGCCTAGCTTCCTGCGGCGCCCAGGCCAGGCCTCCTGCTTGGGGTCTCACGGCTCCCTCACCCCCGGCTGTCCTGGCCTCACCAGGGGTGTGCAGCTGGGCGTCTTCAGGTCTGGCGTGGGTCCCGGTGCCTCTGGGCCTCGCCCTGCCCGTCCGTGCTGGTCTCCACGTCCTTCCTGCCCGCCCTCTGGTGTCGCCCTGTGGTCCCTGTGTGGACTCTTGGGGTGGAGCCTCGCTGGCCGAATGCCAGCCAGCACAGGGAGGTGGGAGGCGGGAAGCTCCCTCAGCTTTTGCTTTGCTTTTTCCTTCCTCCCAGATATGGAATTTGTGCGGCAGCAGGCTTGCTCCCGGGAGCGCACGTCAAACTCTTTAAGAGGGAACAGCTGCGAGTTGTGTTTCCACAAACCAAGTCCCAGGAAAGCAGGGACCGGCTCTCCTCAGGCTCTGGCGTCATGGGGGGCACCCTCTCCTCTGCGCTCCCTGGTGGGGCGGCGGCCTCCTGTCTTCCACGCTCCCAGCGGAATGAGAGGTGTCCTCATCTCTGTGCTCCCAGCAGGGTGGGGAGTGTCCTCTCTCCTGTGCTCCCCAGAGGGAGGGAGGCATCCTCTCCTCTGTGCTCTCAGCAGTGCGGGCAGCCTCCTCTCCTTCGTGCTCCCCAGAGCGGTGGGGAGGTGTCTTGTCCCATGTGTTCCCAGCGGGATGGGAGCTGTCTTCTCCTCCATGCTGAGGGTGGGAGGTCCCCTCTCTTCTGTGCTCCCAGAGGGGTAGTGGGTCGTGGGTTGTCCTCTCTTTTGTGCTTCCAGCGGGGCGAGGAGCTGTCTGGTCCTCCATCTGGGCCATTCACTGTCATTTCTGTCCTGAGGTGGAGCAGTCTGTTGTTTGTGCAGTGGGGTCCGTGATGGAAGTGTCTCTCTTGTGTCTTCCAGGCTCTCCCTCTAAATCTCAGGGTCCAGGTCCGGGGGTGAGCGGGAGTCCCACACAGGAAGACCCTGGGCGGCCTTGGCATCGCCTCTGTCTCCGGCAGCCTCGGAATCCCCTGACCCTGGTGGCTTTGGTGTCCCCTCTGACCTGGGGTGCCAGCGTGAGTCCAGGGCGTCCTGCTGACGCCAACCCCCTGTCCAGAGTGTTTCCCCGACTCTCACAAGACAGACTCCTGGCTCCCCCGTGCATCCTCCAGTCTTCGCCAGAACCGTCGGAGGAGGATGACATGGGCCCACCCGGGCCTGCCACCCGGCTCTGCCTTTTCCTTGCGGGCAGGATGGCGGCCAGGCCGCCCCACACGGGTTCCTTCACGTCTGCAAAGGGCATTCACAGGCAGGTCCCGTGTGAGCTTTACACGGAGCCTCTTAGCGCGGAATCATGCTGAGGTCCACTTTAGAGGCGGGGACATAGAGGCCAAGAAAAATTAAGCCACTCCCCCTGCAGGACATGGCAGAGCTGACTTTCTGTCGCGACTTGTGGGGCACAGGTGAGGATTCTCTCGGGGAGTAGGCTGTCTGCAGGCGAGGTCAGGGCTTCCAGCGAGCCCCCTGCCCTGGGGGTGGACGTGAGGCCCAGTGGGGGTGTGTGCCCCCCATCCTTCCACCTCCCGCCTCCACCTTGAAGTGCCTGGTGTCAGCTGTTCTTGCCTTTGTCCCGTGGGTCCGGGGGTCAGGCCCGTCTATGCGTGAGCCCGCGTGGTCTTCAGGTTTCTGTTCTGGTAGTTCCCTCACAATGGCGGTCTCCATGCTGCTGCAAAGGATGTGATTTTGTTCCTTATGGCTGCGTAGTATTCTGTGGTGTATATGTGCCGCGTTTTCTTTATCCAGTCCTCTTTCGATGGGCATCTGGGCTAGTTCCATGTTTCTGCTACTGTGAATCGCAGAGCTGAGATCTAAGTGTCCAAGAGGGAATAGCTGTGAGTTGTGTTTCCCGGCTGCTCCAACCCGACAGGCCACAAACCAAGCCCTTGGAAAGCAGGGACCGACTCTCCTCTGGCTCCGATGGTTGGCGGCAACCTCATAGACGGCGAGGGAAAGAAAAGCCACAAGCACCCTCTCACAGGACACGTGCCACACGGCCAGCAGCTCGGTGGCCTGCTCCCCCTGCCCCGGCCCCTCCCGTCATGCCACACGCGGTGCCCTCTGCCGCCAGGGTCGGGTGAGGGGCTGTGGCGTCCTGTGGTTGAACGGCGGCTTCTCGTCTGCCCACCCGCGATGGCTCACGTGCATCGTGTGAGGCTGGGACCGAGGCTGACATGAGCCTTGGCTCTTCAAATGGGCTACGGTGACTGTGCACATCACCCCGCACACGGCCAAGGAGGAGCTGACTCTCTGGGGGGTGAGTCTAGCCACACTCTTTAATTCACCAAGAGGTTTTGAACATGCACGTGTCACACTGAACAATTGTTTCTTCGTGTTGAGAGTGAGTGTGCTGGGGGATGTCCAGGCCAGTTCAGCCTGATGTGACAAAATGCCAGACTGGGCACCGTTCTGAGGCTGGGAAGTCAAGGTCAAGGTGCCGACGGGCTTGGTTCCGGGGGACAAGGGCTCCTCCTGGCTTGCAGATGGTGTGTCCCCACAAGGCAGATGAAGAAAGGACTCTCCTGTCCCTTTTACAAGGGCACCAGTCCTATCATGGGGCCCTACTCTCGTGAGGGATGCTAACCTCGTCACCTCTTGGGAACCTGCCTCCTAACACCATCATAGGGGTTCAGGCTTCATCACATGAATTCTGGGGGGACACTGTTCAGCCCATGGTAGGGAAGCGCATGGGACAGGGAGGTGAAGGCGACAGACACCGACATATGCTGAGTTACGTTTGTCTATCAGATGGAGAGACTTGGTGAATGGACGTCTGGAGCATGAGATTAGGAACCTGCTCTGGAGTAAAGACAATGATGACCCAGACAAGGATTTGTCATTTCAGGACACGAACACGACCAGCCTCAGTCCTGAAAGTGTTAAGTTGTGGGCTCATTTTTTTCACAAAGCAAGTGTCTGCGGGACGCGTCTGCCTCTTGGACTGACAAGAGGCCCTGCCAGGCATGCGACACTTCCTGGAATCAAAGCCCTTAAGGCTTCAGGACACCCCCGGCTGAGGTGCCGAGTGATCAGGGCCGAGGGCACAACAGCTGGCGTCATGTGCTTGTCTGGGACCAGGAAAATCGGTGCCGTCCTTGGGGAGAGTAACTTGGCGCCAGGTACAGGGGCCATCAGAGTGCTCAGACTCTCTGGCTCACTTGTACTTCTGGGAGCTCATGCCAGCCTGGCAAGCTCTTCCTGCAAAGGGAGAGAGGGTGCCGACCTGAGCCCTGTGCGGCCTGCTGGCTGTGTCCAGGGCTCACATCCTGCAGTCATAGGTGGCATGGAAGTGAGTGGTCAGAGCTGTGATTCAGTAAACTCCGTTTATAAAAACTTAAGTTAGAATTTCTTATAATGTTCACATGTCACGCCATATTATTCTTCTTTAAATTTCATTTTTAGCCATTTGAAAGTATAAACTGCTGTAAGCTCACAGCCATCTGGAGTGGACGAGGGGCCAGATTCAGCTCATGGACTGGAGTTCGCTGACCGACGCTCTAAACAATAGGAGGATAGTTTACCAGGTTGTTCTGAGATCACGCAGAAGAATGCTATGAAGCCACTAAAATGATGGGAGAACCAGGTAATACATAAATTATTCTTACAACATGCAAGACGAGAAACAGACAAAACAGGTTAGAATGCAAGAAATGAGAGCAGCTGGGGGGGGGAGGTTATAATAAAAATAACAGGCTTGCCATAAGATTTCTACTGTCTTTCTTTCTCCGTCGGGAGCTCAGGGCGGGTGTTTGTCGGACATTCTCACCTCCCTGTGTGCACCTATCCCTGGCTCGCCCGCCTCCTCTCCCCTCTGTTTCCTATTCCAGGTGACCTTCTCATTCTTCCTGGTGCTCCTTCTTTTCTGCCTCAGTTCCTCAGCTCCTGGCTCTGTGTCCTCCATTCCAGGTTAATTTTTTGTGCATGCATTTTCAGTTCACTAACCTGTCCATTTTTTGGGAAAAAGAGGTGAACTTCATACAACAGAGAATTAACCACGTGTAGTGAGCAGTTCCGAGGTCTTTAGTGCCTCAGTGCTGTGCGACCATCACCGTTTTCTTGTTCTGACTCACGTCCTCAGGCCCCAAGGAGGCCCCTCTCTCCTGAGTGGACACTCCGCTCTCCTCTCCCCAAGCCCCTGGGAACTGCGTGTCTCCGTGGTCTCCATGGATGCCCGGCTCTGGGAGTCACGCAGTCCGTGGCCATCTGTGTCTGGGTCTTTCACTGGTCTAACATTTTCTAGGTTCACCTGCGTCATCCACAGCTCATGAAAGTGCTTCACCCTTTTCATGGCTGAATAATGTTCTGTTGCCCATGCCTCCCACAATTTGCTTGTCCGTTCACCTGTTAATGGCCTGTTGATCTGTTTTCTTGGCTTAGAAGGAGCATTTATTATCTTGCACAGCTTCTGAGGCCCAAGTCCCGAGTGTACCTTGTGGGGCGGTCTGGCTCAGTGGCACGGGGTGACTGGGAAGCTGTCGGATGGAGCTGGGGAACCTCTTCCGGGGCTTGGTCAATCGGACCTGGGCGGGAGGCTTCGGTTGCTCTGCCCTGGGCCTCTCCATGGGCTGCTTGTGACCAGGGAGCGGCTGGAAGGGCGTCTGGAGCAGAGGGAGCGGCGTGAGCAGAAGCAGAGAAGCATGACTACCCCGTTCCCTGGGTGAGCTGACGGCATTCTGGCGTGGCTGGCGCACAACGGCATGGCAGTGGTGTCAGGAGAGAAAGGAGCGACGTGTCGGGTAGGAGGAGGGCACGGAGGTGTGGGGTGCGAAGCCTTGGCGTGCTCTGGTGAGCCCGGACCGGAGCTGTGAGGTCCGTGTCCTCTGATCTCTGGACTGGGTATCTGTGATCAAATGCCACAAGAGTGCCGGGTCGCCACCCACAGGGCCTCGGTGGCCACCCCAGGGAGCCCCGACGTTGGCCGGGGGTCTCCTGTGGGTGCCGGCTGGCTCAGCCCTGGGTCTGGGGTGGGCTGGGTGTCCGCTAACCCCGGATGGCCTCAGCTGAGGCGCCCGGGTGATAGCATCTTTCGTCCGTTCCCAGGACACCCCATGCGTGCTCGTTGGTGACACGGGAGCATGAGGGGCACTCACTTAAGGGCTGCTGGAGGTCCCCACCTGCGCCCCGTTTGTGGACGCATGGTTGGCCAAGCCAGGCCTGAGGCGGTGGAGAACCGAGAGGGGGAGACACACACTCCCACAGTCGGTGGCGGGAGCCGCAGAGCCACGTGGCGGGGGGGCCTCCGAGGAGGGCACAGGGCTGGGCCTGGGGGCCTGCACCGCTGGCAGACTGCCCGCCTTGGGACATGGGTGCGGTCAGCAACATGGGTGCCAGAACCCAGCGTCCAAAAAACACAGGTGCCGAGTCAGAGGGAGGGATCTCGCCGGGGCCTGGCAGTTTTTGCACGTCTGCTGAGCGAGTCTCACATCCTGCAGAGTGGGGGATTGCTGTGGGTGGGCTTTAACACGGGAGACAGGAAGGGAGCTGCTTCCCGAAGAGTCACTCTCGAATGTCAAGGGTTCTCGCCACTGAAATTGTAACTGGTCAGGCTCATGTCTGTAATCCCAGCATTGTGGGTGGCCGAGGTGGGAGGACTGCTTGAACCCAGGAGCTCAAGACCAGCCTGCACAGCATAGCGAGAGCTTGTCTCTCCAAAAAAAAAAAAAAAAAAAAAAAGTTGGGCATGGTGGCACACACCTGTAGTCCCAGCTACTCAGGAGGCTGAGGTGGAAGGATCCTTTGAGCTGAGGCTGAGGCTGTGGTGAGCCAGGAATGTGCCACTGCACTCCAGCCTGGGTGACAGAGTGAGACTCCAACTAAAAAAAAAAAAACATAGCCATGTGAGGCAATGCATATGCTATTGTTCATATTTAGTTATGCCACAATGTATATATTTCAAAACATCCTGTCATACATGGTAAATACACACAATTTTATCTGTCAATTAAATAAAAAGAAGCCAGGCTTGGTGGCTCAGCCTGTAATCCCGCACCTTGGAGGCTGAGATGAGTGGATTGCCTGAGCCCATGGGTTCAAGACCCGCCCGGGCAACTTGGCGAGACCTCATCTCTACAGTAAATCAAAAAATTAGCTGGGTGTGGTAGCGCGTGCCTGTAATTCCGGCTACTCGGAAGGCTGAGGCGGAAGGATCGCCAGAGCCCAGCAGGTCGAGGCTGCGGTGGCCGGGAGCGGCCACTGTACTCCAGTCTGGGCGACGGAGTGAGACTCCAGCTCCAAAAAAAGGAAAGAAGAAAAGCCACACACACTCACTCACGTCGGGTGGAGCTGGGCGGCTTCACTGGAGGCCAGGTCGGCAGGGGCCACGCGGTTCGGGCGGGGAAGGCCCTGGCTGGGAGCCCCAGCAGCTGTGGGAGCTCGGGGGCCTGGTGGGCTGTGTCAGCTCCCCAGGCCCCTGCTCCTGCCCAGGCCCTTGTCTTTACCAAGCGAATGTCAGTGGTGCCCCGAGCCCGTGCAGCAAGGGGCTGGAACTAGAGGACAGGCAGGGTCTTGGGAACACACTGGAGCGTGGCCTCCTCCGGGGGGGCGGCCCGGACCCTCGAGCTGCCGAAGGGGCTTCTCACAGGCCAGGCCACACCCGCTGAGGACAGAAACGCCCCTCGACTCATGGAGGTAGGGAGGATGGGGCAGCTCCTTCCAGGGTGGCCTCCGAGCCTGCAGCCGAAGGCCTCCTCCAGCAGCCTCCGGCTGGAGCAGCTCCTCTTCCTGCACCGATTTCAGTCAGGGGTCCCTTGGCTCTGGGCTGGGGAGGGGGAAGGAGCTGGGAGGACAGTCCCCGCCTGGGCCTGACCATCACAGGACCCACAGCCACCTGGCCCGGACCTTGCGTTCCTATGAAGGCCCAGAGCCCCCGATTCAGACTCTGGAGGTCCTCCCTGGGGAGGTTTCACGGCAGCCACGCTGGAGGGGTGGAAAGAAGGCATCCTCCACGGCTCCTGAAACGGGTCACTTGCTTTGGCAAGTCTTCATTTGTAAAACAGCGCAGGATCTTGAAAACATGGCACTGCCTTTGCTTTCCAGCAAGGTCTGACTGTCGTCAAGCCGCCCAGGTGCTCTGAGGGCCCGGGTCCAGCGCAAACTCGGCGGCTCGCGGGCCTAGCCGCGGTGCAGCTCTGTACCTCGTCCCAAGCTGTGGGCGCTTGAAAGAAACTGCCCACCATGGTGCTTGGCGAGGCTTGAACTAAAGCGCAAATGTCCCAGCATGGTGCCAGGAGCCCCAGGCAAGTGGGGAAGTAGTGCTGGGCAGGGCTTGTGAATGACCAGACTGGCAGATTGAGGGGGGAGGGCGTCTTGGTGCTGTGTCCCCTGCGGGACGGTTGCTTCTGGTGGCCTGGGCCTTGGAAGTACTGCAGGCCGGCAGGCTGATCCATTGTTCCCCGCCTCTCCCCAGGAGGGCACGAGAGAGTCTCAGCCTTTCAACGCGGGCACATGTCCGGTCTCACTGCAGCCACACGTGGAGGTATCGAAGCCACAGGTGCCTCTGACGCTGACGTGAGAGCCACTTAAAGGCTGGAGAGGAACCCACGGCAGGGCCCTGCCTCTCCCCAGCCCTGTGCCGCAGACGGTCGCGTCCCCTGCGGATGTGGGCGCCCCCCACGCAGGCGGGTGCGAGGGCCTCTGTGTCTCCCATAGGTTCGGCTCCCCGGCCCCCTGCGGAGTGGACAAGCCATTTGCCACCGGGGTCCCCAAGGTCGGCCACCTCTCAGACCCCGGAACCAGAGTTCACAGGCGCCGCTGTGGAAGCTGGACGCTGTCCTGAGCTCCTCGGGCGGGCTCTTGTGCCGCGGGCCTGGAGTGCCCTGCGAACCGAGGGAGGAACAGCTGCAGGGCTAGAAGGGGGACCTGTGAGCACGCAAGGGGGCTGGGTCATGGTGGGGGAGACAGAGGGAGCCGGAAAGGAGGGAGGCAGATGGAGAGACAGCCGGGGAAGAGAGTGAGGGAAGGAGGGAGAGGAAGGAAGGGTGAGCGGGAGGAGGAGGGAGAGACAGAGAGGGGCGGGGGAGAGAGGGAGGGGAGAAAAGGGAGGGGAGAGAGGGAAGGACACAGGGAGAGAAAGAGGGAGAGAGAGAAAAGGAGAGAGGGAGGGAGAGGGAAGGCGGGGGGAGGAGGGAGAGAGCTTTCAGTCTGCATGTGGGGCGTGTCAGGCGGGACTGAATGCACTAAATGAGGGGCGGGCATGAGTCAGAGACAGCCCTCCGAGGGAGGGGGCCAGCCCGGAGCCACGCACATGCGTGTGCAGGACGTCATGCAGCACTCTGGTCACCTCTCTTTGCCCGCTTTCCTTCCCCAGCCAGAGCCAGCCTCCCTCCCTTGCCGCTGGACCTGGGCTGGCTTGAGGTCCAGACTCAGCGTCCTCTGCGGGACGACCACCCGCATCTTCACGGGTCTGTGGACCACAGACTCTGCTGTCCTCCGTCCCGCGAGGTGCCTTGGGAGTGAGTGGCCTTTGAACATTTTTAGTACACTCTCTTCTCTGCTTGGAAGATCATCTCTTTTTGTTTTTATTTTTTTGTCAACAGGACAAAGCATAAACTCCTTAGGACAGTGAACAAGACTCTCCTCAATCTGGCCCTGAATTTCTTCTCTGCAATCGTGTCTGGGGAATTAAAGATGGTGGCACACTTCCTGGCCCTCCTTTCATGGAGAGGCGGGGTCTGTGTGCCCCTGTTTCTCCTGGGTGGACTTGCTGGGTTTTTTCCCCACTACCACATGGTGGCACTTTGCCAGTTTCTGGCCGAGGCCTTGAGAAACGATCAGCTTCTGTTTTCTGCCTCTTAGAATGATTTTTCCTGGAGCTCAGCCTGAGGGGACAGGGCAGGTGCTCTGTGATGTTTCCATCTGCACCCAGCGCCCGTGTCCCCCTGACCAGATGCCGGGCGTGAGGGTGAGGCCATGTGGATTCCACACACCACACCACCCACCGGCTGGGTACCGGTCAGTGTTCTCTGGGATGCCATTTGGAGCTTAAGAACCTCCCAGCCAAGCCCTGCTCCAATTCCTGGTCCACACAGCGTTCACAAACAAGTGCTGTTTTGCACCTCTAAGTTGTGGGGATGATCTGTTGTCTCCCCTGGCCTTCCCAAGCAACCCCTGCCCTGTTTCACAGACCCATCGCCGGTGTCCTGTGTGTAGCATGCCCTCACGTTTGCCCTGCCAGGACCCATCTTCCCCTCGCTCACTTGGTGAAGCTCCTCTCCAGGTGTAGTTCCCATGTTGGCCCACCTGCAAAGTCCTTGTTGAACAAGTGAGGGAAAGAAATGCTCCCTACACTCTCCTGCAGTGCTATGGTTTTGGCAAACACTTCTTTTAAAGCCACGTAGCGCTGAGATGACTTAAGTATCTCCCTCTTTAAATCATCTGAATGCTGTGGTTTGAATACCCATCCCCTCTAAAACACACTGAAACTGAATCCCTGATGTGGCAGTCCTGGAGAGGGACCTTTCAGTTGCGATCGGGCCACTCGTGGGTCAGTGGATTCGTGGGTGAGTGGATTCGTGGATGATCATGGGAGTGAGACCGGTGGCCTTGGAAGAAGAAACCGGAGTGGGCACACTCAGCCCTCACAACATGACGCCGC
>NW_007247744.1:229077-256578 GCF_000164805.1 Carlito syrichta | reverse complement strand
CCCGCCGCTGGGCGGTCACAGATGTGGGCCCTCCACCCGGGACATCCCAGCCTCCAGAGCTACACCTAATCCGTTCTGTGCCTGTATGCACGTCCCCGTTTCAGGCGTTCTGTTATGAGCAACAGAAAACGGATGACAGTACGGGTCATTCCCAGAAGGTGGGAATTGTGTCTTGTTCATCTCGGCACACCCAGCGCTGAGCACAGTGTCCTCCACAGTGGGTAACTCCTCATGCTTGTTGGATAGAGGGAGGACTTGGTAACAAATTGCATGAAACGCATCGTGGTCTCTGTGTTTTCTGCCGGTTCAACATGCCTTGCTGGCTTCTAACAGTTACAGTCACAAATGAAATAGAGCAATACACTATTTTCTCTTTTTGTCTGTTGTGAATCAACTAGTCGTTGATAATTTGGAGGGTTAGGTTGGCCTATCGATATGTGGAAGAATAACAGCCCCACCATCTCGAAGGTGGTCTGCGTGTGTCTGGTGAACCAAATGGGGCATCTTCACATCTTCTGAGACCCAAGGAGGTAACGGAGCTCAGCAGAGCTTGGGCTTGGGCAGGAGGGCCATTGCCCAGCGTGGCCCGAGTTCTGTCACTGAGGCCCTGGCTGAGTGGCTTTGCCTCTTTGGGCCTCTGTTTCCTTTTGTGAAGGGGGAAATTGGGCCAGATGGCATGTCGGTTACCTCCCTGCCCTGACCGTCTGGTAGCCTGGCAGTCACCTGGAGTGCTTTGCTCCGATCATGTAGAGGTGATATATGCATTCCCGTTCTCTCCGTCCTCTCTTTTCTAACTCTTAACCCCTTTGTGCCTTGGTGGTGGTGGTGGTGGCGGAGAATCATCCATTTCAGAGAGACTGTGTAGGGTGGGAGGGTCTACGTAGATGAGGTCCGTCCTGTGGACCCAGGCTGCCCCTGTCACAAGTAGATTTCCCCACAAGTGGACCTGAGGTGTTTCTAGAAAGGTCTTCCTCTGATGCCGTCACCTCCTCCCAACAGGTGCCGTCAGCCCTGGCTTGTTGAGGATCTGAAATGCGAGTCTGAGATACTAGATTAAGACGCTGGAGGCCTTCAATGCAAACGCAAGCATCATTGAATCGCCAGCAGCTGTTTGGACCTTGAATGAATGAGTTTGTCATAGCAGCTCCCTCACACTCATTTCTCTAGGGCTTTTATATCTGTGATCCCATCTAAGGCTGCAAAATAATTCATTTTACAGACATGGAAAATAAGTGTCTGGTGGGACAGATTCAGGTAGTTTTCTGACTTGTTTTTTTGTGTGAGAATAATTTATTCAGTGTTTTAAGTCACTGAGTTTGGGATTTTTAAAAAAAATTAATTTTAAAGATGTGGGGTACATATTTGCCAACTGTATGTCTGACAAAGGCCTATCATCTAGGATCTACAAGGAACTCAAATGAGCCAAAAAGGAAAAAACAAACAGCCTTATTGCAAAGTGGGCAAAAGATATGAATAGACACTTTTCAAAAGAAGACGTACGAGCAGCCAACCGATACATGAAAAATGCTCAGCCTCACTGATCATCAAAACCACATTAAAACCACACTGGGATATCACCCAACTCCAGTCAGGCTGGCCATCATCAATAGCTCAAAAAAACAACAGGTGCTGGAGGGGATGAGGAGAAAAGGGAGCACTTCCACACTGTTGGTGGGAGGGTAAACTAGTGCAGCCTTTGTGGAATTCAGTGTGGTGATTCCTAAAAGCTCTAAAAATCGACCTTCCATATGACCCCGCAATCCCCCTACTGGGAATATACCCTGAAGAACTCAAATCACTCTATAAAAAAGATACCTGCACACGTATGTTTATTGCAGCACTATTCACAATAGCAAAAACATGGGACTAACTGTGTTGCCCATTGAAAGAGGACTGGATTAAAAAAATGTGGTACATATACACGATGGACTATTACGCAGCCATAAAGAAAGACAAAATCATGAATATCACAGCAACCTGGCAGGACTTAGAGGCTACAATACTGAGTGATCTGTCACAGAAATAAAGAACTGAGTATCACATGTTCTCACTCATAAGTTGACCTTGAACAATTATCAAAATACTGTAAGAAAAGGGGTTTGGCAGTAGCGGGAAACTGCCGGGGGTGGGAGGGATATAGGTTTGTCAGCAGTGGCAAATTACCGTGGTGGGGGACAACATTGGCAGTAGTGGGATTCTGCCAGGGGAAGTGGGGACACAACTCATCACCAAGGGTACCTGCACACAATGGACAATTTTATACCTAACCCTCAATTGTACCCCACATCTTTTTTTTAAACCTTTTAATTATTTTATTTTAAAGATGTGGGGTACAATTCAGGGTTAGATATACAAATGTCCATGATGCAGGTGGCCTTGTTGGTGAGGTGTGCCCCCCATTCTCCTGGCAGAATGCCGCGACTGCCAATGCCGTCCCCCTCCCTGGCCTGGTAATTTCCCACTACGGACACTCCTTTTCTTAGAGTATCTTGATAATTGTTCAAGGTCCTTTTATGAGTGAGAACATGTGATACTCAGTTCTTTGTTTCTGTGGCAGATCACTCAGTATGATAGACTCTAAGTCCATCCAAGTTGCTGTGAAGTTCATAATTTTTTCCTTCTTTATGGCTGCGTAATAGTCCATCGTGTGTATGTGCCACATTTTTTAACTGAGTCCTCTTTCCATGAGCAGCACGGTTGCTTCCATGTTTTTGCAATTGTGACGAATGCTTCAATACACATGAGTGTGCAGGTATCTTTTTCATAGAGCGGTTTGAGTTCCTCCGGGTATATTCCCAGCAGGGGGATTGTGGGATCATATGGAAGGTCAAGTTTTGGAGCTTTTAGGCATCACCACACTGTTTTTCACAGAGGCTGCGCGAGTTTCCACTCCCACCAACACTGTAGAAGCGTTCCCTTTTCCCTGCGTCCTCTCCAGCATCTGCTGTTTTTTGAGCTGCTGACAATGGTCATCCTGACTGGAGTTAGGTGGTATCTCAGCGTGGTTTTGATTTGCATTTTCTGATGACAATGAGGCTGAGCATTTTTCATGCATCTAGTTTTCTGACTCCTACATTTTCCCCCAAAGTGCCTGCTTTTATTGTCAAGGTCGTTAGGGTGTGATCAGGACTGGTAAGTGTTGACGGAAGGGAGTTAATAAATAAAACACAGTCCATGACCCCAGAGCTTAGGGAACCACTTAGAACATGGCAAGGGTTCAGCACGAAGACACTCTCTGCTAAAAGGGGTCACGAGGGGACTTTAAGAAAGACGAATGTGGGAGGTCAAAGGTCCTGACTGCCAGTGTGGAATCATGGAGATGGCACTGGACTTTGAATAAGAATATTTAGACATTGTCCCTTCTGGCAGTGTGACCTGAAGGAAATCACTGAACTTCTGTGAGCCAAGTTTCCTCCAGTTTAAAGCGAAATCGTAATATTCACTTTGTGGAATTATTATGAAGATGAGAAACAGTGTGTGTGTGCTTAGAAACTGGTACTTCCCGCGACGGTTGGCATCCATCTTGGCATTATGGTGTCTGGGCAGACTTCCTGGCCGTGAGCCGCACGAGGCAGACCCACAGCCTGGATTCATCAAGGGGGTTCTTCCTCCTGAAGGCAAGAAGACGACGCTGATTTCCTGGGGTTATGGTTTCCCTTGGATTTGGGTCTCAGGCACCCAGCTGTCCGTTCTTGGCCCCAGCAGTGTCGTCTCTATTCGCAGAGTGTGGATAATGAGGGCTGGGATTAGGTATTACTGGGTTTCGAGAGTCATAAAGTCTCGCTGCCTGGGCTGAGCTGGGCCGCAGGGCTCTCCCTCCCCAGGCGGAAGCTCGGGCTGGAGACCCCCTGGACGTGCGTCAGCCCCGGGCCACCCTGGCCCCTCCTCCGTGTCCTGGAACTTGCTCTGCCCCCTGCCTGGATGCCCTTCCCCACCCGCCGGTCGCCGCTGCCCTTCTAGTCTCCATGCAAACGCCGCTTCTCCTGGGAACCTCATGGGTCCGGGGCTGGGGCGCCTCTGCTCCTCCCTTCCCTTCCGTCCTCCCCACGCTCCTCCCCTCATGCCATTTCTCCCTTCCGCTGGTTTCCCACGGGCTGTCAGGTCCCTGGGAGCAAACACAACGCCTTTCCTGTTCAGTAACTCTATCCCTTGTGCCTCCTCGGAAAGCCCAGCAGACACGTGTATTAAGTGAATAAGAGAATGCTGACTTACTCCGGGAAGCCTGGGTCACCTTATAAGAAAACGCAACAAAGTGCAGCCGAGGAAGGCACGCTCAAACACAGCAGGGCGTGTGAGTGCAGACGTCAGGACAGGACATGGGGACACGGGATCGCAGAGCGCTCGCAGGCGGGGGCCTTGAGCAAGGAGCCGGCTTGTGGCATGGAGGCCAAGGGAGGCTGCAGGTTGAGGCCGGGGAGGCAGAGCCAGGCAGGGAGGGCCTGTGAGCCAGAGAACGCGGCTCGGGTTCTAGCATAAGCTTGGCAAGAAGCCACTGCTGAGGGTGGGGGAGGACACAGGGTGAATTTTGGTGAAAGAAGATTTTCATGTTCAACCATGTGAAGAAAGCGTCTACCGGGTCGTTCTGAAACAGCTGGGAAAGCTCCTCTGGCGGAACTGGACGCACACAGGGTTGGGGGGTGGTCAGGGCCGAGGGCGGCCCAGAAGGTGGAAGTCGGGAGGGTGAGGAGGACGGAGGAGGCGCGATGAGCTTCAGAACCGCTTGACTTTTAAACCACCAAGTGTATGTTCTGTTTTCTTGAAAATTACTAACTTATTTATTAAAAATAAAAAAGAGCCAGGCGCGGTGGCTCACGCCTGTGATCCCAGCACATTGGGAGGCTGAGGCGAGAAGATTGCCTGAGCTCAGGGGTTTGAGACCAGCCTGGGCAACTTGGCAAGACCGCTTCTCTACAGTAAATCAAAAATAATTAGCTGGGTGTGGTGGCACACGCCTGTAGTTCCAGCTACTTGAAAACCTGAGACAGGAGGATTGCCCAAACCCAGCAGGTTGAGGATGCTGTGGCCATGAACGTGTCGCTGCACTCCAGCCTGAGAAGACAGAGTGAGACTCTGACTCAAAAAATAAAAAAGAAAGAAAGAAGGAATCAGACAGGCAAGTTGCCACCGGCTCCGCCCAGAGCTGATGGGTTTGCCTGAGGTTGGAGGAACCGAAGTCTCAACTCTCCCCCAAGCCTGGAGGGGCCCCAGCCACACTCACAGTCGTTTGTTTGTTTTAATGAAATTTGCATGAAGACCCTTGAGCCAAGATGGCTTAAGACCCTCTCTCTATCTCATTCACACTTCCCGTCACATTTCCTCTCTTCTTGGGGTCCGGCCAAGGGGAGCTGAGTTGGAGGTGCGTCTGGTGTGTGCTTGGCGGGATGTGTTTTCGTGGTCTGCAGTTACTTCTGCGCTGGTTTGTTTTTTTCTCTTGAGTAGTGGAGATGCTTCCGGAATCCTTCCTCTGTCCACAGGCCTGACCCCCAGGGCCCCAACACAGGGTTCAGCTGGAGGCGGCCTTCCCACTGAACTAGACCTGGGGGGCCTGGCACTGAAAGCTTGTTGGCTCGGTGGCTCAGCCTGTAATCCCGCGCCTTTGGGAGGCTGAGGTGAGTGGATTGCCAGAGCCCGCGGGTTCGAGACCCGCCTGGGCAGGCGAGACCTCATCTTTACAATAAATAAAAAAAAAATTAGCCGGGCATGGTAGCGCGTGCCTGTGGTTCCAGCTACTTGGAAGGCTGAGGCGGAAGGATCGCCGGAGCCCAGCAGGTTGAGGCTGCGGTGGCCGGGAGTGGCCACTGCACTCCAGTCTGGTTGACAGAGTGACACTCCAACTCAAAAAAAAAAAAAAAAAAAAAAGTATTTAAAGTGAGTCATTAAGTAGAAAACTTAAAAACTTGGAAATCTTACAAGTGCATGTGAAATAAGCTTAATGGAGATGTCCTTAAGTTTCACCACAGTCTAAAATTTGCATAACCTACCAGTATTAAGTTGCGGAGTCCAAAGGAACTTTGCTAATCTATCAATACAAGTACAGCTTTCAACTGGGTGTGCTAGAGAAAAACTGGGCTGTTTTCTGTTCCTCTGTAGATAGAATTATAATGTATTGGAGGTGTTCAAAGAGGTGATCAAAGCATCTGCAGCTAAAAATGTAGACAAATCCATTGTGGACATAGGCCAGGCAATCAGTTAATAACAACCAGGATGCTTTTCTTTTTGTGGGATTTTGTGATGTGTGCAGTTCTACTTTTAAAAGTATGTACTTTGTCGTCGTGTATTTTTTTACACTAGTTAAACACTTTTGTCTTTGATTTTGTGCAATCTCGCGTTTTTAAAGAGACTCCCCAGTTCCTATGGGCTTTGGGTCTGTAAGTCTCCTCCTCACCCGATGAAGAGTGTGGCTGTTTCAAGTATGAACTATGATCAGGGCCTGTGAGGCTACAGTGTGCAGTGTGGGCGATGGCTGGTGGACACGGAGAAGGAGGGTGGGACGCCAGGAACACTCAGAGTGGGGCTTCAGAGCACAGGCCGAGACTGTTTTTAAAATTGAGGTGAAGATCGCATAGCGTAAAATTAGTCATTGAAAGCATACAATCGAGTGACATGCAGAACACTCGCAGTGTTGTGTAACCAACACCTCTATCCAGTTCCACCATGTTTTCCACACCCTCAGGACACCTGGACCGGTGGGCGGTCACTCCCCGGTCCCATCTCTCTGATCCCTTGAGATCCAGTCTGTATCCTGTCTTTAAAGATGGACCGATTCTGGGGGTTTCAGGTGGGTGGAATCCTTTGAGATGTGGCCTTTTGGGAGGGACTCATCTCACGTAGCTCCTTGTCTTAGAATGTTTGGGGGCTCATCCACATTGTATGTTATGAGTATTTCAATTTTTTTCAAAAAACTATAATTTTATTTTGTTTTAGGTTCACGGGGTACAAGTGCATGTTTGTTGCACGGACATATGGTGCGGTGGTGGCGACTGGGATTCAGGTGACCCATTTCTCAGAGAGTGGACGTTATACCCAGCAGCTAATTTCTGAACCCTAACCCCCTTCCCCATCCCCCAACCTTTTTGTGTCCTCAGTGTCTGCTATTTCCATCTCTGTGGCCATTGAGCTCCTGCATACAGGTGAGAGCATCCAATGTTTGGCTTTCTGTTTCTGAGCTAGTTCACTCGGAATGACGGCTTCCAACCCTGTCCATGTTGCTGCCAAGAACACAACTTCATTCCTTTTTATGGCTGTGTAGTATCCCGCAGTGGATATAGGCCACATTTCTTTATCTAGTCACTTGCTGGTGGGTCCTCACGTTGCTTCCATGATTTTGCTCTTGCGATTAGTGCTGCAGTAAACAAAAGAGCCCAGGGATCTTTTCAATATGCTGGTTTCTTTTCCTTTGAGCGGATCCCTAGTAGTGGTTTGCTGGGTTGAGGGTTAATTTTGTTTTAGTTTTTTGAGAAATCTCCATCCTGTTTTCCATAGAGGTTGAATGATTTTACAGCCCCACCAAGAGTGAATGAGCGCTCCCCTTTCTCCACAACTGCGCCAGCATTGCCAAGTTGCTCTCTGACTTCCTAACAGTGGCCATTCTGGTGGGAGGGGATACCTCGCTGTAGCTTTAATTTGCATTTCTCTGATGCTTAGTGACATTGAGCATGTTTTCATGTTTGCTGGCTGCTGGTGTGTCGTTTTTTGAGAAGTGTCTGTTCATGTCCTTTGCCCACTTCGAATGGGTTGTTGGTTTTTTCACATTGAGTTGTCTGAGTTCCTTGTAGCTTCTGGATATCAGCCCTTTGTGTGAGACGTAATTTGCCAATATTTTCGCCCATTCAGTAGCATATCTGTTCACTCTGTTGGTTATTTGCCGTGCAGCAGGTTTTTAGTTTAATTAAGCCTCAGTTGTCTATTTTTGTTTTTGTCACGATTGCTTTTTGGGACTTAGTCATCAGGTCTTAGCCTAGGTGATGCCCAGAAAAGTGTTTCTTAGGTTTTTATAGTTTCAGGTCTTACATCGAAGTCTTTAATCCATCTTGAGTTAATTTTCATATATGGTGAGGAGGGGTCCAGTTTCATTTTTCTGCATATTGCTAACCAGTCTTCCCAGTACCCTTTGTTGGATAGGGTGTTTGTTGCTTTTGTTACAGATCAATTAGTTGTAGGCATGTGGCTTTATTTCTGGGTTCCCTATTCTGGTCTATTGATCTGTCTATTCTTGTACCAGCACCATACTGTTTTAGTTACTATAGCCTTGCAGTGTAGTTTGAGGTCAGGTGGTGTGATGCCTCTGCATCTGTCTTTTTTTACTTAGGATTGCTTTGGCGATTCTGCTTCCTTTTTGGTTTCCTATTATCTGTAAGGTTGTTTTCTTTTCCTAGTTCTATGAAAAGTGATGCTGGTGTTTTGATAGGGGTTGCACTGAACCTGTAGTTTGCTTCGGGCCATAGGGCCCTTTTGATAATACTGATTCTTCCGATCCATGAGCATGGGGTGTTCCTCCACTTGTGTCGTCTGTGGTTTCTCTTACCTGTGTTTTGTAGTTCTACTTGTAGAGACCTTTCACCTCCTGGGTTAGGTGCATTGTCAGGCATTTTTCATTCCTGTAAAGCGATTTCCTGGAGCACGTGCCAATCTGAGACTCTGTTGCAGCTTCTTTGATGCCTTCTCTTTTAGGGTATGTGGCGTGCTGGATAAGAGCAGAGTTCTGGGCTGACCCCACCACTCATGAGCTTTAAGACCTTGGGAAACTTGCTTAACCTCTCTGGGCTTCAGTTTTTCCATCTTGAAAGTAGGGTAATGATAATAATACTTGCTTCAAAGGGTTGGTGATGAGGATTAGGTGAGTTAATTTGTGTAAATTGCTCAGCCTGAAGCCTGTTACACAGCTGATACTCTGTAAATGCCAGATGGAACAGCTGTTATATTAAGGCTCTTGGAATGCAGACCCTTTGTGGCCAGGACCAGGGGTGTGACACAGATATCTGGTCTTTGGTACCTATGGCTCTTCAAAGAGGTACACGAGACAAAGGAAAGGGGAAAACAGATGCCTAAAACTTAGAAGACCGAACTGAAGAAACACACCAACAATCCATGATTAATGGCAAAGCCTGAGAACCATACCCCAAGGGCTACATTTTGAAAGAGTTTGGTCATCATGCAAGCGTCATCTTTCCCAAATGGATTTGAGGCCTCTTAAAAAAAGGGGCCGTTTATGTTATAAGGTGAGTACAACTGAAATTTGACATTAAGACAAAAGAAGGGAAGAATGCAAGTTGCAAATGGAGACAGCTGTAAGTGCCCATCATGGTCGGGAAGGTCGCGAGCAGAGAAGACTGTGTTTTGCTCGTGGCTAAAGGAAGCAGGAAGAGTCAGCAAGGAAGGGGCCATAGGTGAGGCCCTGGGCATAGTCATGAATGGAGTGAGCCCGCAGTGATGCCGCGTGCAGCTGACTTTGCACGGAGTGACTTCAGCTAAGTATTTCCAGGGCTGTGATGGAGGCTTCTCACGCCGCCTCAAGCCTTCACCGTGTCCCTCCCACTGACGTTCATTTTCCTCACTGGTCTATCTATCATCTATCTATCAATCCTCTCTCATCTGTCAATCTATCTCAGCTATCTTATCGAGCTAATCATCTCTATCTATCATCTATCATCTATCTACCCACCTACGTATCTATTATCTAGTCTGTCGTCCATCTCATCCATCTGTCATATACCCACCTACCTACCTACCTACCTAAATCTCATCTGTCATATATCTCTCTATCCTGTCTGTCTCTCATCTCTTTCTTTCTATCCTCTCTCTGTCTATATCATCTATCGTCTGTCTATCCAATTTCATCTATCCAGCACATCTACTTATCGTCTACCTAGTCATCTCTACCAATCAATCAGTCATCTAGCTGTCATCTGTCTCTCCCTCCTTGACAGTCTCTAGATAAAACAGACAATACACAGAAGACAGCAGACATGCCAGCCAGCAAATGGCTTCTTGTTAGGTCACTGGGAGCTGCCTGACTGAAGTCAGGAGATGAACTCTGCCTCGAATGGGTCATTTTTAACTCAGATAAGCAACACTTGCTATCTTCCCTCAGCTTCCTCTTGTGTTAGGCACGATCCGCCAAAGTTTAATGACTGGTTAACTAAATACACTTGGCTGAACAACGGACACTTGCAGGATTAATCCCTTTCTGGGACCTTCCCTTCAGACCCTGTGCGACGGCCCCTCCTCCAGACTATTGTCAAAAATATATCTTAAACTCATCTTTTGAAGCCACCTTTGAACAGTCTGGTGGCTGGATCTGTCTGTTTTTGCAAATCGGCCAGTGGTTACAGGTGAAGATTCAGATGAAGCTGAGACTGAAGTATGACATGAACACTTTTACTTGCCAGAAATCGTGAGATGAGAATGACATGGTCAAGGTTGACGCAGTTCAAAATTGTTGCTGAGAGGAATAAAGCCATGGACGGAGCAGAGGTTGTCAAGAGCCAACGCATCCTTGAAAGACTTTCCTTGGAATGTGCCCCGCCCACAGAGGGCCTCCCTTTACCTGCGATCGTTAATCACCGGCTCCTTCACTGACTTTTCAGTAGGGGCGCTTGAGGAGCCGTCACCTTGGGCCACCCCACTTGGCCAAATCCCACAATGGCTTGACTTATTAGGTACAGGCTGCGGTGTGTATACGCGCTCCTTGAATTAACCTGGGTCTTTGTCTTTGTTCCCCTTTCCTCCACTGGAGGTCTCTCACGTCACACCAGGACGACACGTAGGGCTGTGTGGTCTCTTGGAGGTATCGTTGAAATGGGTTCAGCCCCCGCTTAAAAGGCTGGCGGCGGCCCGGAGCCTTGCTCACGGCTTCTGTGACTTCCGCTTCTTTCTCTCACTCCCTTTGTCTTCAGCGCCCGGCTTGTCTCTGCGCTGCGTGTTATTTCTTCCTTTTCCTGCGTCAAATGGACTTCAGTTCCATGTTCTATGTATTGTACGTATGTTCTAAGCACCATTTCTGTCTGTCAGATGGAATTTGTTCCATGTTGGGTGGAAAACTCTAGGCGTCATCATTGTCCACCAGAAATGCGTTTTATCTGTTTTCTGATGGGTTCTACCCTAAAGGGTGGATGAGGGATGTGTGTGGCTGGTGTGTGCAGCCGGGCGAGGCTCACTGTCGGCCCCACGGCCCTCCGCAGCGGGTTGCTCTGCCTCTCCCTGCTCTTCTGCAGGGGCGGCCCCATCCCTCACGGCCCTTTCCACGCCACACCTTCCGGGGACGTGCGTGGGGGACGCTCGACCAGAGGCCACCGCCCCCCAGCCTGTCACTGCCCAAACACGGCAGAGGTGCTTTCTAAGCACATACTTGAGTCCTGACCAGGGAACGCCCTCTCCTCGCCCACTCCGGGCTCTTTGCTGACTCAGCCTCTTGAGTTTCTCCCATGCCCTGGCTCAGCCGCTTTCCACATGTGGCTTCCAGGCCCCCGTGCCGCCTGCATCCTGCTGGTGGGAGGGGCAAGGACCTGGAAATGGTGCACATCAATCTGTCCATGGGGGATTGGCCAGAGCTCAGGGGAATGGCCGTCCCTGGGGACTGGGAAGCGTGGTCTGGCCGCTTCCCCCGAAACAGCGTGCGGAGGGCAGTCTCTTCGGTGGCCACCAGTGAGCCTCGTCTTCAGGTACTTACGCCCTTGTGGAATCCCTTCCCCTGAGTGTTGGTAGCCTCATGAGTCACTTCTGGTGAGTGGATTACAGGAAAGGTCACACGTGCCACTTCGGTGATTAGGTGACTCAGACAGGCTTCTGCTCTATGGGCAGATTCTCCCTGTTGCCAGCCTTGAGGCTGGGAGCACTGTCGTTGCCCAAGTGACAAAGGGGGTGGCCTCCTGCCAACAGCCAGTGAGGATCAGAGGCCCTCGGCTCCACAGCCAGGAGGACTGCACCTGTCACAGCCATGGATAAGCGTGGAAGTGCCTCCTTCCCAGAGGACCTTGGAAGACCAAGCCCTGTGGACGCCTTCGTTGCAGCCATGTGCAGGCCCCGAGGCCGACCGCCTGGCTGAGCCAGTGCCCTCCCAGCCCACGCACACCATGGGGCAACACAGGCCTTGGTTGGATCTGCCGTGTGCTGATGAGCAGTGGCAGAGCCCTGACACGGAGAGGAACCCGGATGGGGTGGAGCCTGCCAGGCCCCACCCGCGGGCTGTTCTCAGGGGGACAGACCCTTTCCGCAGCTCTGCTCCCTCTGGTTTCTCCAGGCTGCTGGTGAACCCGTGTGTCTTCCAGCCCCGGCTGCGTCAGCATCTTCTTGCTGCTGCGTAACACATTTCCTCAAACCTCGCGGCTCAAAGCGACAGAAATGCGTCCCCTTTGAGTTTCGGAGGTTGGAGCCCAAGGAGAACCTTGGGAAGCTGCAGTCAAGGTGTCAGTGCTGTGTGCCCTGCTGAGGCTCCAGGCAGGGTCCATGCTCTGCTTTCCAGCTTCTGGAGGCGACCTGCAGGCTTTGGCTGGTGGGCCCTCTCTCCGCCTTCAACCTCTCACTCCCCTCTCCCCTGTGACTCGCTGCGGAGGCTCCAGGCTCATCTCTCTACGGCAGGGTTCTTAATCACACCTGCAAATTCTGTTTGCCGCGGGAGGGGACCAGTTCACAGGTTCTGGGGGTTAGAACATGGGTCTCTCTGCATGTGTGTATATGTGCGTGCAGTTGTGTATGTGTGGTGTGTGTGTGTGTGTGTGTGTGTGTGTGTGTGTGTGTGTGTGTGTGGTTATTCTGTCTACTGCTCCAAAAGAATTTTCTGGGCCTTCCTGGTTTCCTCTTCCTAACAAGCCGCAGCATTGCTAACCAGGGCGTCATTACCTCCAGGAGAGATCTGCAATGTTGGGGAAACTTGGTTTTTGTGTTCTTGGTCTGTGGCGTCTGTGCCCTTTGCCTTCCCCTCAAACCTCCGTCTGACCTATTTTCAGGTTAGTCTGCCTCTCTTATTGGGAAGCCTCATAGGCAGGGGTATGAGGAAGAGGCACCAAGTTTCCAGCACCAGAAGCAAGACAAGGGCGGTGAGGACTTGGAAGACACAGCAGCTGGGGCTCCAGAAAGTCAAACTTGGCTGAGCTGGAGGGTGGCTGAGCTGAGCTCGGGTCATTCTTCTCGACTCCAAAGCTCCTGCTCTTTGTCTTTTGGCCAACCCGGGGTTCCGTTTTAAGGAAGAAAACGAAAATTGATATTTAAGCAGAGACTAAAGGCCTCATCTAATATCAGGATTATTATGATTGGTGAAGAAATAAGAAGACATTTAAACCGACTGGCTAAAAATGGCAGATACTTTTGAACAATATGCTTTTTAGCTTTTTGATTTTTATTTAGTTTGGGGGTACACAGATATGTTTGTTATATGGACATATTGTATAGTGGTGAGGATGGGGTCTTACGTTTAAGTCTTTGATCCATCTTGAGTTAATTTCTGCATGTGGTGAGAGCTGGGGGTCCAGTTTCATTCTTCTGCAAATGCCAGACAGTTTTCCCACCACCCTTTATTGAGTAGGATGTCCTTTCCCCATTGTTTATTTTTGTCAGTTTTTGAACAATAATTTTTCACTTGTCAACCAAACAGATTGAACTGTTAAGCTAAGAAGTTGGAAATAAACTAATCAGGATCAAACATTTAAAATTTCTGGAGGAAGACAAAGGTAATCCTCCTCTTTTGTGGTGGTGCATTTCAAATCTCAGCTCTTTTTTTTTTTAAAGCGGGATCTATTATGAGGACAGAAAAGCTCCCACGGGGGGAGGGGTTCCCAGGGGGTTGCCCAAATCTCAGCGCTTTTGATGACCATGAACATGCTTGTTCCCACCACAACTCTGATCTATTTCCTCATGGCATCGTATGTACACTTCCAGCACCACAAAGATATCGTCACACTTTAAATTCTATACTTTGTGTGTTTTATGGAAATACACCCTTGTTTTTCCGACTGTAAAATCCCGCTCTAATATTTGGACCTGTCTTTTTCAGACGATCTGGTATCTCATCCCTGCCCTCCACTGCGGGGGGGTGTGTTTTCGCAGGAGTCAACCGAGGCACAGCATGGAAATTCTGGGCTTTGCTCAAGTGTAAATATGTTGAGGGTTGAGATCATTTGCTCTCAGGGAAATATAATTTGCTGCTTCTGAAGTGGAAAAAAATGAATAACTGATACAGCTCGCGAGCCCGCCTTGCCCTTGCAGAGCTTAGAGTGTCTCGGGGAGTTGCATCGGATGAATGAGGAACATATGGGTGAAGTCGCTGCTCCTGGGTTTGGAGACGGAAGGGGACGTGCTTAACCAGATGCCCATGTTTTCCTGAACATCATGTTCGAGAACACGTTTGGCCCCATTCCCTGGAGTTGGGGGAGACGGGTCTTTCTTCCCGTCCCTAGGAGTGCACGTCAGCTAGGCTGGGGGGCTCCCCTGAGTCTGTGTCTCTGGCCAGGAGCTGGGGACAGCCGTGGGATTCTCAAGGAATGACAGGAGTGAGGGCTGAGTTCGACTAGGGATTTCTTTCTTCCTTTGATATGGACTGTACTCAAGTGACTCTCCTGGGAACCCGTGGGACGGAGGGGCCTTCTCAGAGCCGGGGGAGCCTACGAAAGCAGGCTCCCTTCAGGTGGGATTGTCGGCCAGTTGGCTCTGCTGCAGACGGCGGTCCAGGTGCTGGCCCCGGAAACCCCGTCTTGTCGTTTCAGTCATGGAGGAAGGCCCCAGGGCTCTGTTGTCTTCAACTGAAGCAGACCGCAAGGCTACCTTCACGCTGTCCTCTCTCCATGCCAGTTCACTGCTGGCTACTCAAGGCAGGTGCTGGCCCCTGGCTCCAACAGGTAGAGAGATCGCAGCTCGGAAGAGAAGAATGCTCCACCAGGGCCGCCCAGCTAGTCACCTGCAGACTCGGTCCCGGGACGGTTCCCTAGGGGCCGTTCCCATGCAGGCACACGGTGGCTCAGCTCAGCACGCGGGGCACGGAAGGCAGGTCATCAGGGAGACCCTTGCCCTGGTCTCCGTCCCCCTGGAGCTCAGGGAGCAGGGCTCCCTCCTGGGAGGAACAGTCGCCCGGGCCCATTTCCTCCTCCCTCTCCTTCCTGCTTGGTGTCATCTGAGCGGGCTAGGGTGGACATCTGTGTT
Source organism: Carlito syrichta (assembly GCF_000164805.1). NCBI lineage: Eukaryota > Metazoa > Chordata > Mammalia > Primates > Tarsiidae > Carlito > Carlito syrichta. Next base: position 241,449 of record NW_007247744.1, on the reverse strand, counting down.
AACCAGCAGGACGGACTCCAGGACGGACCTTTGTGCACACAGGAGGACCGCAGGCACCGGGCGCAGACTGCTTTTCTCCCAGATGCCAGTAGCCCTCACGACACTCCCACCTTCTTGCTGCCTCTGCTGACCCAGGATGGTCCTCCTCTGTGGGGGTGGAGACGTGACTCCCAGTGTCAGGTGAAGACAGACGTGGAAACTCACAGCTGGTCATGTCATGACAGTGAACCGAGGCACCCGCTCGACCCCGGGCCTCCTGGTCTCTGGGCTTTGGTGACGTTTGTTCTGCTCCCCCACTCGTTGTCCCCAACTCCTGCCGACTTTGCCTGGCTTCTCATCCCGTATGGCAGGCTTCGTCAGCTTTCTTGACTTGTGTCACCTGCCCGGCCTTTACGTGAGGCTGGCCGCCTAGGCAAGCAGGCGGGCTTGGGCTCCTCGGTTTGTTCATCTGGAAATGGGCGGAGCAAGCCGCTTTGTTTTGGGGGATGAAATGAGCGAACACGGACAGGACGTGTTGCTTAGTGAGCACAGGAGCCATAAATGTGTTCCCCTCTGCCGCTAGTGAAAACTGAAGTTAAGAAGTCGAGTGACTGGCATGGACGCGGTGAAGAAGGTGTTCTTGGCCATGGGTGGTTTTGCCTCCAGGGGACACGGGGCAGCATCAAGAGATTTATTTCGGTTGTCACAGCTGGAAGAAGTGCTATTGGGCATCTTGAAGGGAGAGGCCAGGGATGCACCGAGCTCCCTGCTGTGCGCAAGACGGCTCCACACAGCCAGGGACCATCTGGCCCCCATGTCAGCAGCGCTGAAACAGGGAATCCCCGCTGTGAATGGAAAACAACGTACTTTGGGCTCAAAGGCACATCTGAGTACCACCTTGACCTTCGTAATGTCAGCATCAATATAGATCGAGAATAACATCAGCATCAAGAGCAATGTCAATATTAATGTACCAGCAAAGTTTCTTAAGCACTTACTAAGTGCCAGGTAAATATATGAACAGGCTGAGTCATCACCACCAGTCTTTTAAGTGGTTACTCTTATTGTTCTTATTCTGCTTGGGATGGAGACAGGCTTGGAGAGGTTCAGCGACTGTCCCACGTCCCGTGTGCTGGAATGCAGACCTGCCAGCCAAGGCCCCCACGTGCTGCTCTGCCGCCCTCTACTCTGTTGTCCCTCCGTCCTCGAGGCGAGGAGACAGGAGTCTGGCTGGCCGGGCTGTCTAGGACTCGGAGGAGCCTGCCAGTGGTCCCGGCCCCTGTGGGATTTGGGGAGTCAGGGGTATGACCCCCTCCCTCTGTGGGGAGCTCTGGCCTCTCCGGTGGGACTTCCCCCTGCCAAGGGCTGCCGACTCTTTGGAGTAGGGGTGAGCCGGGGATCCCGGGTCGCTGTGTGAAGTCCCACACAAGGGTGTCTCCAAAACAGCGACTCTCGGGTGGAAGGAACGAGAGAAAAAAGGGGAGAGACAACTTGAGCTTGGACCGAACCTTTTCTGGGTGTGGAGTTGGTTCTGGAGCTCCCAGGTAAGATGACGGTGGAGACAGGCACAGCAGACGCCGGGCACTTTGGGCTCGTTCGCTGGCGGCTCCGGAGGTCTTGCGTTCCTCCCAGAAGTCCCGGCTCGCTAGCAGGCCATTTCTTAGAAGGAAACCTCTCTGCATGGAGTTTCACCCGGAGGGGACTTCCCGGGGCCATGGAGCCCACACCTGTCGGTGGCCTCTGTCCATTGTGCAGATGCCTCGGCCCCGGACCATCCAGCGCTGGAGTTTTCCTTGGAGGCGGGACGACCTCTGGATTGGCCCCTGGGCCCGAGAGGGCTGGTTTCCGCGGGATGGCTCGGAGAAGACGAGGACCCAGGAGAGCCTGTCTGACCTGTCCCACGTCGAACTTCTTCCTCCCGCAGTGTGGTCTTCTCCATCCTCTTCTTCCTCCCACTGGGCGATACTCTGTGTCAAGCGCTTCTTCTCAGAGTGTTTTCCGCTGAGCTCCGTCCCTCTGCAGTGTCTTCTTCTGCATGGAGCCTCTCCCTCCCATGGCGTGTCTCCTCTGGGGCTCTTCATCCTCTCATGGCGTGCCCTTCTTTGTTGCGTGTTGTCCTCCCACGGTGTGTTTCTCTCCATCGAGCTTCTTTCTTCCACGGTGAATTCTCTGCTTCCCTTCAACGTGCGGGTCTGAGGTTTTTCCTGTGGTTCCGAGAGGCTGACTGTGAGGCTCAGAGTCTGCTCCTCGCCCGGGCGGCCCAGGGCTTCCGGGGTCCACTGCGACGGCTGTCCTGGAGGGGTCTGCACCCAGCGTGGATGAGCCGGAGGAAGAGGCGGCAGCCACGGGGATGTGGGGAAGCCGCCTTGCCAGAACCTTACACAACGGGAATAGAAGACTCCTCTCATCAGCTAGATGTGAATTTCTGTCCACCGTGGGCTCAGTCATGGCTGTCATCTCCTCCTCCCTTAGAAGACTCTGCCGACTTTGCGGACACCCCTGGCACTTCCCTTCAAGCATTCGGAGCACCAGGACCCAGATGTGTAGAAACCAGTGCCTGTTTCCTGGTGTCAGCACGTGTGCTTGTGCACGCATGTGTCGGTGACGCCCTCTCCGGTGCTCCCGTGGCCTCCCCTGCCTGCGGTCAGCTGCTCTGGTGCCACCCACGGCCCTCCCAGCCCAACGGGGACCAGGTGAGGAGGCCTGTAGGCGGCGCCTTGCTTGCAGCCCCTCAGCCGGCAGCGTTCTTGTCGCTCTTAATCCTCGTCCCTGAGGAGCTTTGATTTGCTGAGTCTCAGAAACGCCGACATTCCTCTTTCCGCAGGACACGGACAGAGGCCGGGTCGGGCCTCTCACTGCCAAGAGCACAGGGACGCCAGTTCAGTCCCTTCCTTGCCCTGCACAGGACTCCGGCCGCCGAGTCCTCAGACCAGCAGAGGGTGCCGGAGCACCAGGGATGCTCACTTCGGGCCACGCCGGCGAGGCGCCGTTCTGAGATCCGGCCCTGAAGCCAGCGGCCTGGCCTGGTCCTTTGCTGCCACGCCAACTTCCCTTGGATGGATCACTCATGAGTGAGTGGCTTGGGGAGGGCAGGCAAAGGCAGAGGCAGGTTTGAGTCCTGAGGGCCCGTGTCCTGCTCTGCACCCAGGAGAGTCATAGCCCTGTCCCGTAGCGGCACGCTTTTGTGTGCCAGGCGCGCTTTGAGCTCCTTGTGTGTCTGTGACGCAGTCGTCATCGTCATCCCAGATTGAGATGTGCGACATTGCGGCGATATTAGTAACAGGGCTGTTGTGAGGGTTGCAGACCAGGCACGATTCCCTGGGGAGCTGTGTGTCTGAGAGGGGGCTGTGCTCCCCTATCCACCATGGCCTTGCATGGGTGGGCCCCACTACTGCCTGGCTTGGGTTCAGAGTCCGCTGCGTTCAGTTAGGCACAGCGGACATCCTGAGCCTGCAAGTACGCCGTCAGCGACACGGGGCGTCTTGCTGGCAGTTTTAAAGGGGATACCACAGGCCCCGTGTTGTAGAAAGCAAAGAACTTGATTTTTTTTCACGTGGAGTCTCCTTTTTCTGCCCTTTCTCTGTTTCTGTCCAAAGGCAGAAGTCTAGAATCGAACGGAATGAGGATCCCTGAAGGCGTGAGGTGGGGGGGGGCACTGACACCTCCTCTTTCCTGTCCTGTATTCCCTGTGCTCTTGGTATTCCTCTGGCTGGGGTGTGAGACTCAGCCATGGCTGGGAACAGAGCTCAGTCCCTGGGCTATCCAGGGGGCTACGCTGTGACTCTGGACTCCTCAAAATGTGGCCATTTATTCATTCAACAAACAGTTACTAAAACATACGCACTGTTATGCTAGACGTGTCGGTAGCTGGAGAGTCAATTATTGGAAGGTGTTTTGTTCAGCCTCAGAGAGTGCTGCTTTCATAGGGAAAGGAAAAATATGTCGGATAATATTTTCATAGGGAAAGAGAAAATATGTTGTAATTGGGGTATAAGGACTTTGTAGGTTGCAGTAAGGATGGACTCATGAAGCCACCGAAAGGTAGGAGTGGAGTCGTGGAGAAGCTTGAGAGGACTTCCTGGAGGAGAGGGGCCTTCCTGAGCAGAGTCTCGAAAGCAAAGAGTGGCAGGGAACTGATTTCAGCCAGTCACTCTTGGGAATGGGTGGAGAAATAGGGTTGCAGGCAGTATCCGGCGTCCATGGAGCACTTTGCTAATGCTTGAAAATACATTTTAAACAATTTAAAGTGTCTATTTCTATGTTTAAACATATGACATTAGCACTATTAAAAAATCAAGCTCCCACAATTCTTTGACTTAAACCATTGCTATCGTTGTTGTACTTTTGTGTCTTATCACTGGCTGTCAGGCCACCAGACCGGCCTTTCCGCAGACCGGCCCAGGGCTGACTGCGTGTTGCACTTCTAAGCTGTAGCATTCTGACACGGGAAGTGCAGCTGGTCGGCGAGGCACGGGCTGTGCCTGACTCAGGGTGTCTTGGCGGAGGTTCCTGGCTGTGCCCCAGGTAAGCCCGTTGGGCCCGTCTCAGTGTCCTCACCTGGAGAGTGGAGCTAATGAGAGCAACCACCTGAGGATGCAGCACTGCGGCTCCCCATCAGGGTGATTCTGCCTCAGGGGACACATAGCAAGGGCAGGAGACACTTGGGGCTGTCACAGCAGGGGAGGGTTCCACTGGCGTCTTGCAGGTCGGGGGCAGGGCCGCTACTGACACCTGCGGTGCACAGGGCAGCCCACTGCAAAGAAGGACCTGGCCCAGGAGCCAGTCGTGTCCAGGCTGAGAAATCCACCGTACCTGTTAGACCGGCCTCAGGCATGCAGGAAGCACCTGCTGGGTGTCATTGAGTCCTGCGACCTGGCACTCAGGGGTGGTGTGACCGCAGCCAGCCTTTCTGCGTTTCTCTGCCGTGCCTCTCCTACACAAGCCACAGACTCCAGCTGCCCCCCACCAGGCCGTGCCATCCCCGCGTCGGGGTCGCCATCCCCTTACTGGGACCTCCCCTCTCCCGAGCCACACCAATCCGACCCTCCTGCCAGATCCACCTTCTCTGGGAAGGTTTGGAGAAACCAGAGCCTGCGACAGGTGCCAGCCACGGAGCCGAGGCGCGAAAGCCCCAGGAATGTGCCGGGACTCACCTGGCTTGGACAAAGCACTCCAGGGACGGGCTGTGCGCTTCCTCCCGTGCGTGGGTCTTGTGCCTCGGGCCTGAGAAGGTATTTTCTCTGGGCCTCTCTGAGCCTCGGTCCCTCCTTTGTAAAGCGGAGACAGCAACCAAGAGACAGCAACAGGAAAACAGTAAAGATGAGCCTCAGCCAGAAAATCAGTGAAGACAAAGCTCAGGGGACTCTCAGCCAGGGGACCCGTGAAGACAAGCGCACAGCGTAACAGACACTGTGGGTGCCCTCCTGCCCTGCCCACCCGGTGGGGCCTACGCACTGACAGCTTCCTGGTGTTCCCCCAGGGTAGCCCCTGGTCCTGGGAGGGTGCTCAGCCTATGTGGGTGGCTGGAGCCCGGGAGCCAAGGCGTGGGATGGAGTGAGCAGCCTCTCTTGTGGCAGAACCACCCTGAGCTGTGTGCAGCCCCTCAAGGACCCTGGAGGAGTCGGACACTCACTGCTCCTGCTCCCTGTCTCCTTCCACACCCTCCACCACACCCACATCAGATCCTGAGGGAGTCCGCACCCAGGTCTTATCTGGGCTCTCACTGGGGGATGCCGTCGACTGGCTGCAATGCCTGCGGTGCACACCCGCTGCCGGTGCCGAAATGCAGACACCCCTGGAGAGCGAGACGCCCGGCCACATGCGCTCATGGTTCCCGTAGAGAGACCTGATGTGCTGGGGTTATGGTCCAGCCCGTGGTACTTGTACGGACACTCCTCTATGCTGGACAGCAAGCTGGCTGATGCTGGTGACAGTGTGGGTCTCTTCTCCAGGCCTAAACCAAGCACCCATGGGTGTCGCGGGCAGGGAGGCATTGGCTAAGCTTCAGGTGTGGTGGGGATACATGACGATTGAGACAGTTTCGATCAGAAATCGTCCTGGGACTGATTGTGTGTAGGGATTTGGTTGTATATGTGTGTGGGGGATTGTCCACATGAAGTTCTTTGAGAGTCCGGGGAGGCCAAGAGAGGGAACAGGCCATTCACACGGAGGTGGCTGGTTGAGGACAGCCTCAGTTCTCCCCCTGGGAGGCGAGGGCTCACGCCCCTCCGTGGGCTTCGTGCTGGTCTCCTGACCTGCCTTCCTCAAGTGTGCCCAGTGGTGGGGGCGACCGTGGAGGCTCGGCGGGAAGGAGGCCTGCCGCTGTGCGTGGCCTGTGGAGACACCGCCTCGTGGGCCTCCCCTCTGGTCCAGCCTCGGTGCCAAGAGATCCTTGTCCGTGGGAGAGACCAAACCAGTGCTCTGGGACCTCTGGCTGGCTCTCGGCCTGCTGCAGCACCAGCTGCCAGCCATGTCAGCCCTGCCCAGCCTTCAGGGGTCTTCAGCCTGGCTAGCGTCCGCCCACAGTGTGGACAGCCCGCCCCTCGCTCAGTCAGTGGGCAGATGCCCAGAGTGCGAGTGACACGGCAGCAGGACTCTTTGTGGTGACTCGGTCCCAGTTACAGGGTGTCTCCCACCTGGGCACACTGTACACAGTTCTCACATCCAGAGCTCTGCCTCTCCATACACAGTGCCCCTGACAGCAAGCTGGCCTTTCTACCTGGTGCTGGAGCCAGGAGAGGTCACCCTGTCCCTCACGACAAGAGCTGCTGTGCTCCTCGCTGGATGGTGGCCAAGGGAATTCCAGGATGAAATTCCAGGCGTGTGACCTGAGTTCAGAATGCAGCCCCCTGAGTGACGGGGCTGGAGCGGATTCTATTTCTTTGCCTTCACCACAGTCCCTGAAGGGTCTCTTCCCAGAGCAGGTGTTGATCAGATGGGCTGGGTTCTAGGAAGAGCCCTTCCAGCAGACAAGGGGGGACCCCAAGTCTGAAATTCATGCAGGATTGTGGATTCGTTCTCACATGTTTACTGTGAGAATGTTTAAACTTCGGTCGCCTTCAAAGCACTCTCTGAGGCAATGCAACCGTTGAGATGCTTTTTCCACTGCTCATTTCGAAGCCTTTTGGTGCTTCTGCTGTTTTTGTTTCACCTCTTCCATATCAGCAAAACATCCCTTTGAGGACTTATTTCATCCGCAGAAGCAAGAAAAAGCCCTTCAGCGTGAGATCGGGTGAATAGGGAGGGTGGGGCACAGGGGTCATGCTGGTTCTGGTCTAAAGGTGCTGAACACTCAGTGCTGTGTGGGCAGGTGTGTCGTCATGGTGGAAGAACCAGTTGCCCGCTTGCCACAACTCAGGATGTTTCTTCTGCAAATAGTAATGCGAGTCTCTCAGAACTTCCAGATAAAAACTTTGGTTGACGGTTGGATCCAGGGGAACACATTCCAAGTGTACTTACTCCAAGGGGTCCACCCACCAAAAAGATAATTCCGGGCTTTTTTGGGTCCTCTTCGTGGCTCTAGTGACAGTGTCAGTTCCTTGCCACAGTCCATGGCTGTTAATTGCAGTAGGGACTTCGAAAGTCTCTTCACTATATTGACTTCCACTGGGACTGGGTTTTACCTATACAAGATAAAACTTTAGCCACCGTTAGGAATATCTGCCAGAGATGTGGAAGGAACACGCAGGGCTGGGATTGCATGAAAACCGATGAACACACTTCCTGGGCTCTCCTAAAAAAGATACAGAATGCAGGCGCCATGTTGACTCTTGTGGAGTTAGCAGGTGTTGGGAAGGTAGATAGTGGGCAGAAGTTACAAAGGAGGCAGTCATATCCCAGGGGTGCTCGGGAGCCCAGAGCAGGGTGTTTAACTTTACCTAGGTGGCAAGGGAGCATTGCCCCAAGGAAGCCGGTCTAAGCAATGAGAAAGTCTCGGCTCGCGGAAGGGAAGCAGGGGTACGTGCTTCAGGGAGGAAGCAGTGCACGTGGTCCACAGGGAAGGAGCACAGGCCTTGTCTGCAGAGGCCAGGGAGTGTTTCAGGCTTCTGGCCATCTGCTGTCTTGTAACTTCTGTGCTCGGAGTCTGCAAACGGTCATAGATGACATGTACATGGAGGATCGTGACTGTGTGCCAATAAAACTTTATTTATAAAAGCAGGTGGCAGGCCAGATCTGGCCTGAGGACCAAGCTGACCGCTGCCTGCTGCAACTCAATGAAGCAAGCATCATCGGTTCATGGTACAGATGAGGGGGCTGTGGCCTGAGGGCACTCACCTTGAGAGCAGTGGGCCTGACATCCAAGTCCAGCTCACTGCCATCCCAGCGCCGTGCCCTCACATCACCCCACGCGCCTCCTTTAAAAGCCTCTTTTGGAGTTTCTGTCAGGGCGGCAGAACCACGTGACTCAACTCCAAGATGCCCAGCACATGGACTCCCTGCTGATGACGGCAGCTGGGCAGACTGGTCCGTGGTGGGAGTTGGCATCCGCTCTGTACACAGCGTGCCATGCGTGTCTATCTTGAGACATGGCTTGTCTTCAGGCACTGGTCATGACTGGTTTTGTCTCTTCTGTGGTTTGCCGTGCCATCGATAAATCCACAGTCCGGTCGCCATCTCGTTCTGGGAGCTGAGCGTTCCCCTGGCGCAGCACGCCACCCGTCGTGGATCCCGGTGCGAAGACACTTCTGGAAGGTCTTGCGTCACAGCCTCTGCTTGCCTCGTGGATGCGTGGGAACGGCTGGAATGCGAGAGCTGCGTTGTCAGTGTCCTTGGCTCTGCACTAACAATCAACGCTGATGTTTTCTCTTTTTTTTGAGTTGACGCTGTTGTTTTCTAAGGCAGGTCCCCAGCGATCCGGACCTGTTAGGAATCGGGCCGCACGGCAGGAGGTGAGTGGTGGGCGAGCCAGAAAAGCTTCATGTGTATCTACAGCCGCTCCCCGTCACTCCGGTGGCTCCCTGGGCTCTGACCCTGTTGTGAACTGTCATGGGAGGGATCCAGGGTGCGACTTCTTAGGAGAATCCAATGCCTGATGGTCTGAGGTGGAGCTGAGGTGGTGACACCAGCGTGGGGAGAGGCTGCAAATGCTGAGTAACCTTTAGCCATGAGGTTTAACTGCACCGCCGACCCCCCCACCAGCTCCAGTCCGTGGAAAAACGGTCTTCCACGAAACCAGTCCCACATGCCAAAAGGGTTGCGGACTGTAGCTCCAAAAATCTGCAGGCATATTGTGTCATATGGCCAAGGGAATGTGGTTTTTAGCATTTTTTTTTTTGAGTTGGAGTCTCACTCCGTCGCCCAGACTGGAGTGCAGTGGCCACTCCCGGCCACCGCAGCCTCCACCTGGTGGGCTCCAGCGATCCTTCTGCCTCAGCCTTCCGAGTAGCCGGAACTACAGGCATGCGTTACCACGCCCGGCTGATTTTTTGATTTATTGTAGAGACGAGGTCTCGCCAAGTTGCCCAGGCAGGTCTCGAACCTGCGGGCTCAGGCAATCCACTCACCTCAGCCTCCCAAAGCATGGGATTACAGGCTGAGCCTAGCATTTTAAAGTTGATTTTTATTCATGTTTAAACAGTTTTCCAGGGACAACCAGCCCTTTGGGTATTAAGTCATAAATGTCTCAAAGTACATCTCAGGGGGGCGGGAGAACGAATGGACCATGTCCAGAGGGTAGTCGAGCTGTGGTGCTGGGGTTCCTGCTTCTGCTGGAGAAGGACCAAGTGGCCACTATCGTCACCTCAGTCTCAAAATTCTGGGACCAGGGAGGTGTGCGGCTAGCCTCTGAACATCTGTCACTCTGAACATCTGCCTCTCTGTGGGGATTCTGGGTGGTCTGTGTATCTTCTTCTCTGCCTCTCTGAGCTCAGTCATTCATTCAACAACTATTCATTGAGGCTGTGTGCATCTGGTGCTGGGCAAGACGCTGGGCAGGAAGAGACAGCTCCTACTTCCTCGAGAAGGGACAGACGTCACACAGTCCCGTGGATGAACGCACATTTGTGAGCCGAGATGAGTTCTCTGAAATAAGAAAACACAGTCCTGGGAAGTGACTTGTCTCAGACTAGGGGTCAGGGAGGTTCCCAAGGAATGCTCAGGCTGGAGCTGAGGTAGAGACAAGAAGCAGAGGCGGAGGGTGAATGTTCTAGAAGGAGGAAGGAGCAGGAGCGGTGACCACATGCAGCCAGGTGAAGAAGTCAGTGGGCTCGAAGCCGGTCTCAGTCTCCCAGAGCGACCCACCTTTTCTGAGGACCCCTGGAAAACCACCCCAGGCCCTGCTGTTGGGTGTGTGGCAAGGATCACTTGGTGAAGGCTTCTGGCTCAGTTCATCAGCTCCGCAAATGCTCACATGCCCAGCCTGGATGGCAGCGTCAGCAAAAAAAGCTGGTGAAACTCCCTTTGATCCAGAAGGCTGGGAATAGGTCCTCAGCTGAGACTCGTTCCTGAGTCTCTAGTCCTGGACCCAGAGCCTCATCCAGGGTTGTTTCTTAAGGGCTTGCGGGGCCTGAACCCAAAGCCCCAGTCAGTGTTGTTTCCTAGAGCCTGGGAGGCCTGGACTCAAAGCCTCAGCCAGTGTTGCTTCCCAAAATCCAGGATGGCCTGGACCCAGAGCCTCAGCCAGTGTTGTGTCCTATAGCGGGGAGGGTCTGGACGCCGGGCCTTAGCCCGTGCTGTTTCCTAAGGGCCTGGGGAACCTGGACCCAAAGGCTCAGCCGGTGTTGTCTCCTAGGGCCTGGGGGGCCTGTACTCAGAGCCTCAGCCGGTGTTGCTTCCCAAGAGCCTGGAGTCTCCGAGGGATCTAAAGTTCTTCCCAAGGAAAGCACCGGGAGGTTGTGGCCACGGGGAGTGAGCCCTGGTCCCCCCAGCCTCTGAGGGTCCTAAGGGCTTCCCTAAGAGCAGGCCTGAGAGTTGTGGCCTCGTGTGATGTCTGCCAGCTGATCTGGGTGAAGATGGCAGGGATGATCAGCCCCAGGACCCTGGCTTCTGGGTTGGGACAGGTCTGCGTGGGTGCAGAGGCCTAACCACGGCAGAGCCACCAGGCCTCGTCACCCCTTAGGGTGCAAGTCCCTCCCGAGCTTGGTCTCCTCCCCCAGGGCCTTTTCTCCTTGTGCTGACGCCACCCACTGCCGCTTCCCAGGCTGCCTTCCGACCTCTCTGGCCTATCTTGACCCTGCCTGGTGTGACTGGACCGTCTGGGACACGTCCTCTGACCCTCCTTGGTGGCTTCCCCATCCCTGTCCAGCCAGGCCATGCTGGGAAGCTCGCTTTGGAAATGGAAGACAGACTGCACCTTTTTCCGATAAAGCAAGGCTGTCTATGCAACGGCCAAAATATGTACATCTTGGGGCTTTATGGAATTAAATATGTTTTGGCAAATCACATAAATACGAAGGGAGGTTGGAACAAAGGCAGCCGGGCCGGCTTGCAAGTTTCACTCATGCTCCCTTCCTGCGGCGTGAGTGATCACTTCAAGATGCATCGCTCCGTTCTGCTCATCTTCATGGAAACACAGACACGATTGTTCATAAACGACAGCATGAGAAGCAAGGGCTGCGGCTCAGCTACGTGTCCCCCCGGGAGCGCGTTCTCTCTCGCTTCCTTTCCCTGCCCTGCGAGCTCAGAGGCCAGAGTGGCAGCTGTCCCTGGTCTTCATTCATTAAGGACCAAAGGGTGTTTGTTCTGTCGCCGGTCCCCGTACACAGCAAGACATCCTCGTCCGGCTCTCTGACGCCCGTGTGGGGTCTGCAGGGCTGCTGCCCCGTGAGGAAGCAGGAGGCGTCAGGGGAAGTGGCGTGGGGGTGAGATGTGGAGGGGGTGAAGGAGGGGTTTGGGTCTGCCCTTGGGTCGTTTGTCATTCTCAAGTTCACGCTGCAAGGTTTGAAGTGACAAGTCGCCCCCCCGTCGTGCCGAATGAAGAAGCCATGGTCAGCAAGCCCGGCAAAGTGAATGGCTGGGCCTAGGGGGATGTCCAGGCAGGCCGTCAAGGGGGACAAGGCTCCGTGCAGGGTCACCCTGCCCCAGGGGCCTGCAGGGAGGGCAGGCAGGGTGCTGGAGATGGTGGAGAAGTCCCGAGACAAAGGCCCAGGTGGGAACGAGTCCAGGACAGTCAGCTTTTCGACAACCGACCCACATTCTCTCCCTGCATGCCATGCCACTCTTTGCGACCTGGTGCTTCCCATCACCCTAAACACGCTCAGAGAGCCGGGCTCAGTGGCTCAACCTGTCATCCCGCGCCTTGGGAGGCTGAGGTGAGTGGATTGCCTGAGCCCGCGGGTCTGCAAGGCCCGCCTGGGCAACTCGGCAAGACCTCATCTCTACAGTAAATAAATAAATAAATAAAATTAGCCAGGCATGGTAGTGCACGCCTGTAGTTCCAGTTCCTTGGAAGGCTGA
>NW_007247744.1:222100-229057 GCF_000164805.1 Carlito syrichta | reverse complement strand
GCAGGATCACCGGAGCCCAGCAGGTCGAGGCTGCGGTGGCCGGGAGCGGCCGCTGCACTCCAGCCTGGGCGACAGAGTGAGACTCCAACTCAAAAATAAATAAATAAATAAGAAATAAACACGCTCAGCTCTTAGGAGACTGGTCATCCTCCGCCCTCCTGCCCTCCTCTGCATGGGGCCTCTTTCTCTTTGCCATCTGGGTGTGGACACCATGCTCCAACCTGCCCTCAATGCGCTCTACTCTGCCCTTCCGTGGTCACCCCACCTCCCCTCGCGGGGATGCCAGTGTCGGCCTCACAGGGCTTCCTCGCAGGACGCCCGGCCCCCCGAGGGTGCGCCCGCCTTCCCGGGGCAGCCTCCCTGCTGTCTGTGGAGCCGCCTCTGGAGTGTTCACCCTTCCTGGCAAGGCACAGTCTGCTTGGCTAGCATGGTCTACCTGGCTTGGACCTCTCAGGCTCTGTGTTTTCCTTCCCCTTCTGTGTGTGCATCCTCACCATGAACCCATCGCACGGTAGTTCTATGCTGACAATTCACATCACCCTGGCTCCTATCTCTTGGCTAGGAGTCAGACTTACATGTCTAACTTTCTTCCAAGATACTTGACTGTCTTATGGGAAATTTCAGCACAAAACATCCAACATGGGCTGGGTGTGGTGGCTCACGCTTATAAGCCCAGGAATTTGGGCGTCCAAGGCAGAGGGATTGCTTGAGTCCAGGTGTTCGAGACCAGCCTGGGCAACAGGGTGAGACCTCATCTGCACAAAAAAAATTAGCCAGATGTGGTAGTGCGTGCCCATAGTCCCAGCTACTTAGGAGGCTGAGACGGAAGGATTGCCTGAGACCAGGAGGGTGAGGCTGTAGTGAGCTGTGATAGTGCCACTGCACCCCAATCTGGGCGACAGAGTAAGACCCCAACTCAAAAATACATCCAAGATGATACTCCTCCTCCATCCTAACACTCTGCGTTTCACATGCTACTTTCACCTCCATTGTTTTGGTTTCCCTGGCAGAAATCTGACTCAGTTTTTTTTTTGAGGCAGAGTCTCACTCTGTCACCCAGACTGGAGTGCAGTGGCCACTCCCGGCCACCACAGCCTCGACCTGCTGAGCTCCGACCATCCTTCCTCCTCAGCCTTCCAAGTAGCTGGAACTACAGGTGCACGCTACCACATCCGGCTAATTTTTGATTTATTGTGGAGATGAGGTCTCGCCAAGTTGCCCGGGAGGGTCTCGAACCTGCAGGCTCAGGCCATTCACTCACCTCAGCCTCCCAAAGCACAGGATTACAGGCTGAGCCACCAAGCCCAGCTCTGACTCAGTCTTTTAACGCTCCTTTCCCACACAGATTCTTCCCTTAGGCCTGATTGATTTTCTTTTTATTATGTCTAAGTTCTGAACCCTCTTCCCATCTGTCTTTTTTTTCTGTTTGAGTTGGAGTTTCACTCTGTTGCCCAGCTTGGAGTGCAGTGGCACACTCACGGCCATCCCGGCGTCCACCTGCTGGGCTCTGGCGATCCTTGTGCCTCAGCCCTCCAAGTAGCCGGAACTACAGGTGTGCAGTTTCTCCGCTTTGCAGCCACTGTTCCAGGCGAGGCCATTGTCGTCTTTCTCTGGAATTAGGGTCACCCCTGATGGGTTTCCCCACCTCCTTCCGGAACATAACTCTGATCATGTCACACATGGGATAACAAGTCCTCGAAGTGACTCACAAGGCCCTTATCGCCAGGTCCCTTTCTGTCTTTCCAGCTTTGCTCCCAACCGCTCTTTGCTTTGCTCCCACGCCTCCACTACCCACCTGCTGGTGCTGAACTTTAACTTCCTGGTGGAGCCTTTTGGCTTTGCCTCCGATGTTTGCACAAGGTCCTCCCTGGGATACATCCCTCCCCTCCTGCCCTGAGGGACAGTGCCTCTCCCGCAGTAGTCCCTGACCGTTTTCCAGCATGCCGCCTGGGCGACTGCCGAATTCCTGGAAGCCTGGCTTTCCCCCCCAGGGCAGGCTGCGGGCCTCCTTTGGGTCTCCCAGGGCCCTGCTGCGCTCTGGGACATCCCTGGTTCGCCCATACCTCCCTGCGTCCATGCCCTTGGAGAGCGCTCTCACGGCGGCCCTCGACTGGGCCGTGAGACTTGCTTTGGCCAGCAAGACAACAGAAGCCCTCTTATGAGCAGAGATGCGAGGGGTGCCTGCTCTCCGGAGTCTGAGCGCTTTGGCTGCCACCCAGCTCCACGGCAAGCCCAGGCCAGCCTGGTGCACAACGTGAGACACCAAGCCGACAGCCGGTCAACCAGCAGACGTGTGAGGTTCCACCTCGATCCTGCGCTTTCTGTTCGGGACATTCCTTCTCCCCTGCGTCTTTAAAAGTGATGTTAGTCGGACTCCCTGGGCTCTCCTGAGGATGCCAACTGAGTCAGGTCCCTCAGGCACACCTTTGTTTTCTTTAGAGACCTTGCTGCAAGTGTGTTTAATGCTGGCTTTTAGCCCGAGGCCTGCATGTTGAACAGGAATGGATACTCATCTTTTGCTTTCAAGTGCGGGGTTATTGCTTTGACCACGAAAACACTACGCAAGGCCGAGGAAGGGATCTTAAACCCCAGATACATGCAGGCTCCCAGGACCTGTTGAATGGATAAATAAAGGAATGAGGGAGTGCTGGTGTCCAGGGTGAGAGGCTTTGCAGTTGAAGGGAGGTCCAACGGGGAGACCATGAGTAACCTGGTGATCCAGGCTGGCCCGGTTCCTGCAGTGGCCCTGTGATGCCCCTTACCGCCTTCCCACATGTCTGTGACCCTGGGGTGTGTCTTACGACCTTCCTGAGTATCTGTGACCTCACAGTGTATCTTTCCACCTTCCTGCATGCCTGTGACCCTGCAATGACTCTTACTGTGTGTCTGTGACCCTGCGGCCTATCTTTCCACCTTCCTGTGTGCTTCGCAACTTTTATGACCACGGATCACACCGGAGGCCGGGGGTGACTGACTCTGGTGTTTGCAACCTTCTGCCTCAGGCTCCTGCAGCCCGTGTCCACACTGGTGTTGGGGCCCCCTGAGTGGGAAGAACTCTGGCGTCCAGCCCTTCGGCATCAGAGGTGCGGGAGGCTGCCGAGGTGGGGTGCCAGCACGGCGGGCAAAGGAGTCGCAGGCGAGGGTTGGGGTCTGGTGGTGCGGCCCAGCTGCGCTCTTGACATCTGGGAGCTCCAGCGTCCTCACTGTGAAGTTATGGTTTGAGGGGGTAGATACAGTCATGTGACATGTGTGAGAGCACCCAGTCATGAGTGTATCTCACTGTCCTTTTCTCCGTTTGCCGTTCCAGCCTGTTTCTGTTCTTTGGCTTTTCTTGGGAACAGTTGGCATGTGGCAGGTATTAGCACCGTGGTGGAGTTGGGGGCCGGAGGACGGGTCATTTTCTGCTCGCCGCCTTCTTCTCCTTAGCAGCAGGTTGAGTACCGGCCCGTGACTGCGGAACGTGGCCCTGGTCTTTCTTGCTCTTCCATCCGCTTCTCGGCAGGGGTCCATCCACGGTCTGCCAGAGTTTCTGTAATCCACACATTTGCTACATGCTAGAGTAGCACAAAGCTACGTGGCCCTGTGCTTGCCGCCGTCGGCAGAACCGAGGACACCGCATCCCGCCTTTACCGATGGCAAATCCTTCACTTCCAAGAGGGAACAGGAGGACGACAGTTAAACAGGAATTCTTGCTGGCCCCGTCAAGGACTCTGCGGAGAAAGTCAAATTCAAGAAAAGTGTCTGGCTCTTAGCCCGAGGCCTGCATATCGAACAGGAATAGATACTAATCTTTTGCTGTCAAGCCTTCACCTCTCAGTGTCCGATTTACTTGAGACAATCATATACTTGTCCAACAAGCCTTCAGTGGCTCCTGAATCCTGAAGCTGGGAGCTGTAGCTGCTTCTGAGAGATGCCGGGTCTTCAGGTCCTGACAGGACCTAACAGATCCTGTCAGGTCCCGGCAGCTCCTGACAGGTCCTGAAGCTCCCGATGGGTCCCAGGCAGGTTGCTCCCTGGTTGCTGGTGACTTGTCTCCAACCTCTCAGTGGGCGGGAGTGTTGGGGACCGATAAACATGGAGAGGACGGCTCCCTCTCGTCTCTGGACAGGAAGGGCTGGAAGGGATGCCCATAGCCTCCAGCCCCCACAGATCAGGGCGGCGGGAGCTGCGAGAACCGTGGACGCGGTGTCCTCTCCTGGTCTCGTGGTTTGATGGCAGGCGTTCATTACAGACGTCCATGGTGTCTGGAAGATTCTGGTCAGAAATGGATTCTTGCGCGAGACGACTGCTCTGTTCACGGCCGTTTCCACTTCAGTTCCCGCCCCTCACGACGCACGTGCCCACGGGGCAGAGTCGTTCCTCCCCCTTGCCTGGCCAGCTTCAAGGGGCACCGTCTGCCCTGCGTGGAGCCGTGCTCCCAGCTCGCAGCACAGCGCACGGCAGGAGTGCTTGCTGAGCACCTCGCGGGTCGCCAGCCGCCTCCGTGTGCGTGGCATCTTCACTTCACAGGGCTCATGATGGCGTGGAAATAAACACAGAAATAAAAAGAAAGGAAACGCACAGACATGAGTCAGGCCGTCACTCACACACACCACTGGTGAGGCGAGGGGCGGAGAAGCAGTGTGGAGGGGGCTCGTGTGGACGCACGTGGAAGGGGCCGGGGGCGCTCCAGGCCAGGGCGAGGCCCCACGGGCCCCAAGAGGCGGAATCCAAGGACATGGTGAGGTGAGAGAAATACGTGTGTGGGTGCATATCTGGGCTTATTCTCTGCTCGTGTTGCCAAGTGCCATGAAGTCACACGGGTAGATAAGGCTTTGGGTTCCAGGACGAGGTGCGGTGTGGTTGATGGGGCAGGGGTAGGTGGCGGAAGGACGCTCGGGGCATGCCACGCCCGGCCGTGTGGTTCTGAACGGGGCGTCAGCTTCCTGGGCCTCAGTTTCCCCCCTGCAGTCGTGATCACGGCTTCCCTCCCGGGGCTGGGGTGAGGGTTTGGAGCCGACGCCTCAGGCCCGGGCCGTGGGCGGTGCCTGGGAGGGTCAGATGTCCTTTCTTTACCCTCTGGCTTTCTCCCCGTCCTTCCAGCCTCTTCCCCACCAGGAAGGCCTGAAGGGAGGCTTCTTTCCTCCCCACTTCACCCCAGCAAACCCATCAGCATTTCCTTTGCTTATTTCTTCAAGACTCTGAAATCTGAGCCCGGAATGTTGTACCAGTCAGGGTCCAATCAGGACACAGAAGCTGCACACGAACGTGAACGGAAAACGGTACATTAAATAATTGTTACTAGGAGACAGGAGGCGTGGGAGGATGGACTGAGGACAGGTGCAGAGCTTGGACGCGTGGAGGGACAGCAGAGGCAGGGGCGGCCGCCCTCCCGAGGCTGGGGGGGGCCCTGGGGACGAGCCCTACCTCTCCCCAGGCCGAGGCCAGACGCTCTCGGTGGGTGTGTCTGTGGCTCACAGGAGGGGGGAGGGGACGGCCTGGCTGGGGCCCTCCCTGTGGCGTGTGGAGGGAAGCCCTCCCTGGGGGGTGCGTGGCCAGACGGCTTGGCGGGTTGCCGGCGAAGCGGCCCTGGGCAGGCCTCACGTCCTGCTGGCCGCTGGACCCCGCAGAGGCAGCCGCACAGGCCTCAGGAGCCTGCTGCGATGAGTCCGGCTGGGAAGGGCTGCCCGTCTTCCCGCAGTGCCGTCAGGTGGCCTCTTCCGGCACAGTGTGCTCTCACACACCTGGCAGAAGCCGACTGGTGGAGGGCCCAGCCCCATGCCCTCAGGGCAGGTGGTGGAGGGTGGATTTGGAGAGGCCCTGGTGCCTGCACACCCAGTGGGTGTGCTGTCGCTCCCAAGGATCACCGTTGCTACTTGGGGAGCTTTCTGCGCCCAGGGCCCCGTGAGGACTGAGGCCCTATGCGTGGCCCCCACACACCCTGGGCAGCAGGAAGACTGGCCGTTCGAAGAACTGACCTGACGGTTGCCTGACTGTCTTCAAGCAGGTTAGAGGCTCCCTTGTCTCCCCTGGGAGACACTGAGGACTTGAACTTGGCCGCGAGACCCTGTGCACCGACTCACCAGCCTGCCTTGTGTTGCTCCGTCTTCCTCGGCTCCCTGTGCTCAGGCACTTGATTTTCTTTTTTCTTTTTCTGAGTTGGAGTCTCACTCTGTCACCCAGATTGGAGTGCAGCGGCCGCTCGTGGCCACCGCAGCCTCGACCCACTGGGCTCCGGCGATCCTTCCGCCGGAACTACAGGCGCACGCTACCACGCCCGGCTGATTTTTGATTTATTGTAGAGATGAGGTCTCGCCAAGTTGTCCAGGCGGGTCTCGAACCCGCGGGCTTAGGCCATCTGCTCACCTCAGCCTCCCAAAGCACAGGATTACAGGCTGAGCCACCGAGCCCGGCTTTTCTATGTTCCCTTCCACCAGGGGCGTTTCCACATGCCTCTGCCTGGAAGCCGTCTCGCCTTCGTCTCACTGTTTCCTTCTCACCCTTCAGATACCAGTCAGGCTGGTGCTCTCTCTGCAAACTCTTCTCCTTTGCATCTGGACTCTATCTCGAGTGGCATTGGGAATTCCGTGTGTGAGCTTGCAGGATGATTTCTTCTTTCCCACTGCAAAATTCAGCTCTGTGGAAGCAGAGGTGTGCTGGTTTTTGCTTACCTGGACCCTCAGCACCCAGCTCAGTGCCTGACACGTGGGAGGTGTTCAATAGAATAATAAACATTGGTCAACCGGAAGAAGAGTGAATCACCTTTAAAAGTTGGCAGGAGGAATGTCTAGGTTCTCTGGATGGGTGAGAAAACACAGCCAGTACGGAGATGCACAGAGCACTCCTCAGGAAAGGGGGTGCCAGGACACGGCCTGCGTCAGGCGTGGGGCGGTGGGCTCCGTGGGCGGAGCCGTCTGGGGACCCTGCAGGGCAGGGCCTGTGTCTGGGTCGGCTGCTGGAGTCACCGGAGGCCGCCGG
>NW_007247744.1:123508-221843 GCF_000164805.1 Carlito syrichta | reverse complement strand
GGCCACAGGGCCCAGCCCCTTCCTGAGCGTTTTCGCCTTCCTCCTTCCTTCTCTCCTTCCCTCCCTCACTTTCCCCCTCCTTCTCTCCCTCCCTTCCCCCGCTTCCCTTGTCCTTCCTTTCCCCCCCTTTCTTCCTCTTGCAGAAAGTGTGGCAACCTCTGCTGGAGGCTCCATGCCCCGCCGTCCGCTTCTTTGTGTAGGTTACTCAAGTCTGATCTTGACATCGCTGGACCCAAAGATGGAGCCCTGACGAGCCCGTGGGCCGCTGCTGTGCGCGTGTGTAGACATTTCTGCTTTGCATTCACATGAGCAGGCCGGGGAAGGCTTCCTGGAGTAGAGGCTTAAGCTGACACCTTTCCTCATACACATCTGGGGTGTGTGACTGACGAAAGGACATTCTAAAAATGCCTTTTTCACCCTGGTGAGAATCATTAATTTCACTCAATTGCTACTTGATTTTCTATTTTATAAGAATAATTCTTGAAACTTGCACATTCTTACATGCCGCTCTCCTCCTGTTCTTCCCCCTGGATTTCGGACCATCTGCACTCCTGGCGGGGGCTCTGGGAACTCTCAGCACTGCAGCCCGCTGGAGTGGAGCGGGTGACTCGACAGAGCAGCCCTGGCTGGAACCCCATTCTCCCCATTTGCGGTTGTGTGACATCCAGCACAGCGTTCGGTTTCTCGGGGTCTGGTCCGTGACCTGTAGAATAGGGGCTTAGGAAGTGGCATCCCACGCAGGTTATTGTAAGGGTGCTGAGTTAACATGTGGCGTATCTAGCACACAGTACACGCTCAGTTTTTGAGCTCGGGTCCTAAGAGTCACAGCAGGACTTTGCGAGGCGTTAGGAGCAGAGCCCCGTGTGCCCCCGGGGCCCCTGCTGGCTGTCTGGTTATTTCCCTTGGAGGCCCCAGTCTCACATCTCCCTAACACCCCTCAGGACCTATCCCTGATGTGACCGGTGCTGTTCAGGTCTATGGGGGTAGGGACCTTGGTGTCCCTGACCTCAGATTCCCTGGTGATTTCATCATCACCTAGAAGCATGGCATTCCCAGCAGCTGGTTGTTTTTTTTTCTGAGAAAGACTCTTGTTTGTCTTTTAAAGGGTTAAACACAAGCAAACAAAAAATAATACTTGGCCTAAAATATTTAGTATCCGGCTCTTTGAAGAAAACGTTTGTTGAGCCTGCCAGTATTAACAATTAGGCTGGGCTGCCTCTTGGTGAATAAAACACCCATCTCAAGGTCTTATGTTGGGTTTAGACCCAATAGCAGTAAAGATCATTTAATTTTTAATTCTTAGGAAGCCTTTCTTCTTCTCTGCGAAGTTCCAGATGTCCGCCCTTCAGTTGCAGTTTTCGTAGAGAGCAACCGTGGCCTGAGGCCCAGGCGTCCTGCTTCCCTGGCATGATGCAGTGATCGAAGAGTGCCCTGCCATCTCAGATGTGTCCTGGGCTTGGTGCCCCACAAGCTCAGAGCTTGTGCTTACTGTGAGCACAGCATTTAGCCCTCAGCCCTTCATGTGTTTCATGGCTAGAGAAATAGTCTTCTCTCTGTCTTGGCTTGCACTGCTCGAAAAAGACCACAGGCTGTGGCTTAAGGCACAGACAGGCATTTTTCACAGTTCTAGGGGTCGGGAAGTCCAAGGTCAAGGTGTCTACAAATTTGGTGATAGTGAGGGCTTACTTTGCTTCTCAATTTGTAGATGGCCATCTTCTTCTCACTATGTCCCCATATGGTGGGAGGGGGGGAAGAGAGAGGAAGGTCGGGAGGAGGAGGAGGAGGAGGAGGAAGAGGAGGAGGAGGAGGAGGAAGAGAAAGGGAGGAGAGAAAGACAAAGGAAGAGGAAGGGGGAGAGAGAGAGGGAGAGAGAGGAACAGAGAAAGAGGGAGGGGGAGAGAGAGGTATATAAACAGGAAGAGAGAGAGAGGGAGAGGAAGAGACAGAGAGAGAAAGAGAGGGGGAAGAGGGAGAGAGGGAGAGAGGGAGAGAAGAGAGACAGCCTGCTCGTGTTTTTCTCTTCTTGTGGGGGCGCCAGTCGCATCATGAGACTCCATCCTCGAGCTCATCTAAACCCTGTCACCCCAAGGCCCCCTCCTCACACCAGCATCCTGGGAGTTAGGGCTTCAACAGGTGGACTTGGGGGGCACGAACACGCGGTCCATGGCACCCTCCGGGGGCGCTCCTCTGCACGCTGGCGGCTGCCTGCCTGTCAGGTCCCGATGCTGGGCTGCACGGTGCCACAGTCTGTGTCTTTCCCATGTGCTCTCAGTGGAGTGCCTTGTTTCTTTCTTTCAGGGTTTTTGTTTCTTCCTGGCCGTCTGCCTGCTCCCTTGTCGGATCAGAGTGGTGGCCTGCTGCTGCGGGGCCGGGCGCATGTTATGGCCCCATCTGTGGGGTGCTGAAGGATGCCCCCCACCGAGTGGCCTGTGCCGACCCCCATGTGGCAGTCTTGGGCCGCTGTCCGTTCCTGGTCCCAGCCCTCACCCAGTGGCAGCAGCGGCCACGGCAACACCAGCAGGACCGGGGATCCCAGCCCCTCCTGCGGAATCATGCCCAGGCCAGCATTGTTTACTGAGGAACTGGCATCGCCGGGAGTTGTTGGAGCTGCAGACTCGTGGGCCCCGGCGATTAGCAAGAAATGCCGTGTGGGCCATGGGAGTGCATTGAAGAACCGCCCCCTCCTCCTGACTCCAGCCCCCTGGAGCTGCTGCATTAGGGGTTTGGGAACTCAATCAAGCCTTCACATCGGAGCCTCACTGGGACATCTCATCGGCCTCTGGGACGAGCCCGATGGGGCAGATAATATCCCCAGCTCTGCAGGTGAGAAGGCTGAGGCCAGAGAGGTGACTGGCTTGGGAAAGGCTGACAGCCCGAGCCCGGCAGAGGGGTGTTTCCAGAGTGGCCAGCATCCTCCCCACACGCTGGGAGTCGGGTGCGTCCCGGCTCTGCGGCTCTCCAGTTGTGTGACCCGGGCCTGCCTCTCTTCATCAGTGTGACATGGTGGTGGACCCCACCTCCTCCACACTTTCTCCAGCTCTGAAGCCTTCGATTTCGATGCGGGTCTGTCTCCCATGTGTTCACTTCTTGAAGAGGGAGCGTCCTCTGAACTCGGGCTATGAAGGGATTCAAAGTCCCGGAATCGGGAGGAGGGGACTACTCTTCCAAAGAGCAGTTATCCTTTGCTTTCACGACCAGTATGGTCTTCGCTGCTAAGAGCCAGCCTCTGTCTGATCAGCGACGTTGCAATTTTCTTTCTCCTGAGCCTCAGGGGGAGATGCCGCCGCCCCGTGGGAGGACAGATGTCATCTGGAACCCCGGGAAAGTTTTGGCGAAGAGTATGAGGTGGCTGGCAAAGCATAAAGGGAGATGAAATGAGATGAGTTCTGGTTTAGGCTTTGTAATCTTGATAGGATTTCTTTGGAGGAGAAATGTATGCACAGCACAAATAGGAACCGTCCTGCCGTTGAGCCACATTCTCTTTCTCTCAGTGGAGTCGTGGGTGATTTTCCACATGTGGGTTGTTCCTGGCCACCGCAGCGGAGAGCAAGAGCCATGGCTACAAACGGGGGCGGTAGGATGTCAGAACCAGGCAGGACCTTATGGCATGAATTCTTTTGATGGTTGCGGACACCGAGGTCCAGGGGAAGTTGTCTTAGATGACTCAGTGTGTGACGTGGCCTAAGCCAGAACCCAGGACTCTAGTATGTTAGACAAATAATTAATTGTGTAACATTTGTATTAAATTCTAAAATCATCTTGAAATCTGTCAGTTTAGTAGAATCTTGAATGATTTTTCCTTTCTTTCTTTTTTCTTTTGGGTTGGGGTCTCACTCTGTGGCCCAGGCTGGAGGGCAATGGAACACTCTCAGCCACTGCAGCCTCGACCTGCTGCGCCCAGGTGATCCTTCTGCCTCAGCCTTCCAAGTTGCTGGAACTGCAGGTGTGCAACACCGTGCCTGTCTAATTTTCTTGATTTTTTGTAGAGATGAGGCCTCGCCAAGTTGCCCAGGCTGGTCTCAAACCCCTGGACTCAGGCAATCCTCTCGCCTCGGCCTCCCAAAGTACTAGGATGAGAGGCGTGAGCCCCCGTGTCTGGCCACATGATAGTTCAGTCCCTCTTTTCTCACTGTATTGTACCTGACCGAGTCATTTGGAATAGCTAACACATACCTAATAGGTGGCATGTGTGTTGGTTATCTGATATCTCCTAGGAATTTGGGAAAGATCTCTCATGTTGCTATTTTGAATAATGAAATGTGAAGCCACTTTCTATGTCTAGTGATAATACAGATTGATACTAATAGCTTTTATCTGTGATAATCGTGAAAGTTTACATGGTTTGTTTAGTTCATGAAGCATAAAATGCAGTTTTCTAGTTTTTCTTGTCCTGGAAAGATGCCACATTCTGGCACACCGTGGCACCTGCAGGATGTGGGAAGGTTTTGACAGGAGATTTAATGGCGTCACCATGAAGAACCATGTGGGGGATGTGTGAGGTTCTCTCCGGGAGGCGCAGGTCTGAGCCGACAGCCAGGGCCAAGGCCTCTGCCGTGCAAGACCCCCTTGGGGAGGAGACTGGATCTAGAAGGGTCACAGGGGGTCAAGGAGGACCCCCTTAAGGAGGAGATTGGGACCAGATGGGTCACGAGGGAGTCAAGGGGAACCCGCTTAGGGAGGAGACTGGGCCTAGAAGGGTCACGGGGGGGCAAGGGGGACCCCTTCAGGGAGGAGACTGGGTCTCCCCGGGTCACAGGAGGGAGTCAAGCGGGACCGGCGTTTTTGTGAAGGAGACCGACAGCTTGCGCTGCAGCTGGGAAGACGGCAGCCCCGGGACTCTGGCCCTCTGTGTGCTGCCAGGAGGGTCCTCGCTAGAAGGGGATTCTGGCACCTTCATCCGGGACTTCCAGCCTTCAGAACTGTGGGGAAATAAGTGCTTGTCGTTCCAACTGCCCAGTCCATGGTATTTGTCACAGCGGCTCAAGCTGCTTACAACAGCAGCCAGGCTCACACCTGCACGATCACACATGGGCATCCACGTCCTCCCACACACACAGACACAATCACTCACACTCATACATTCATGCCATACCCTCACACAGATACCCACACCCCTGCACTCACACCCACACACTCACACAGACACACAGTCACTCGCACCCGTACATTTGCACCACACACTCACACAAGTATTCACAACTGTACATACGCACAGAGACTTACACCGACACACTCACACACAAACACACACCCCCCACACTCACACTGAGATGCTCACATAGATACACACAAGCACTCACATCCATACAGTCACACCCACACACTCACACCCATGCGTTCATATAGTCTCTCACACACACAGTTACTCCCATGCACTCACAGTCACACTCGTATGCTCACACCAAGACACACACACCCACACACTCACACATGGACACTCACACCCAGACACTCACACACAGATGCTTACACCCATGCAGTCACACTCCTATGCTCACACCCAGACACACACAGACGCATATACCCACGTACTCACACCCATGCACTCATACGGTCTCTCACACACACATACTTACTCCCACACACTCACAGTCACACTCATACACGGACACACAAACACACACAGCCATACACCCACACACACAGGTCCTCGCACTCATCTTTGCCCGAACTCCCAATGAGCCACGCACACCCACACACTCCTACAGTCTCACGCGCACGTTTAGACCCACACACTCGCACACACTCACGCCCTTACATCGCGCACAGACACACAGCCCAGAAGAAGCACCCGTGTTCAGGCTGTGTGCTGGGTCTGTGTTCGGGACGCTGCAACTGCATCCCTCCCAGCAGTGAGGTCAGCAGCAGAGGCACAGGATTCCAGCCGGCAACGCTGCCTCTGACGCCCCAAAGGCGAACCCGTGGGGGGCTCATTCGTGTCCAGAGCCCGAGGTCCCCCTGCGATGCGTGCCTCGGTTCTTGGCAAACGGTGAAACAGGATGAGCAGCGGGACGCTGGGGGTTACTTGGGCTCACGCTGTGGACTTGCTTTTGTGCCGAGGGAGCTCAGCCGGGCGCTCGGCCCCGGCCCTGCCTCCACAGCCTTTCCCCGGACTCCTCTGGGGCTTTCCACCCAGAGGCCTTTCTCTGCCCTGGCCTCTGCAGCCTCTTGCTTTCATGGCTTCCATCGTGATTATTCTAGAGATTATTTTAGTGAGGTGGCCCCGGGGCTCCACACCCTCGCGCCCGTCTCTCCCTTTCCAGCTGCCCAGCCCCCGCTGCCCTGCAGCCAGCCCCTTGGCCCCGACCTCCGGCTGCCCCAGCCTCCTCACCGTCCAGATGCTTGTCAGAGTCTCTTCTGCCTCTGGGCCTCTGTGTGGCCACTCCTACTGGTGGGAGCCACACAGAGGTCCAGCCTCAGCGGAGCCACAGCCGAGCTTTGCTTTCTGCTCCCCGTAGCCTGGGTGGAAGGACCTTCCCAGGGCCCTTGTGAACTGACCAAGCACCCCCCGGCCGCAGCGTTTGTCCCCCACCCCCATCACTGCCTCACTCTCTTACCCCTGGATCTGGTGTCCAGCTAGTGGCCCCTGACCTCCTCGGCTGTCACCTCCATAGGGGCAGAGAGGTGACTGACCTTGTTTCTGCCATGCCCTAGGACTTAGAACAGTCCTCACACTTATTTGAGACAAAAGAAGAACAATGAATAATGCTTTTCCCACCCTATTTACTTCCGTTGGGCGATGGGGTGTTATTAACATCATGTTGATTCTTAATTTCTTTATTCATAAATTAGAGGATTGGATGGATTCTGGGTCTCAAAATTTGGTCCAAATATTGCTGGAGTGCTTGGTAAAAATGCACATTTCTGCCTGGCACGGTGGCTCACGCCTGTAATCCTAATCCAAGCCCTTTGGGAGGTGGAGGAGAGAGGATTGCCTGAGCCCAGGGGTTCGAGACCAGCCTGGGCAACATGGTGAAACCTCGTCTCTACAGTAATTCAAAAAATTAGCTGGGCGTGGTGGCGCACGCCTGTACTTCCAGCTACTTGGAAGGTTGAAGCAGAGGGATTGCCTGAACCCAGCAGGTAGAGGCTGCAATGACTGTGAGTATGCCCCTAGGCGACTCTAGCCTGGACGACAGAGGGAGACTCTGACTCAAACAAAACAAAACAAAAAAACCCCCGCACATTTCTGGGACCCATGCCATATCTATTGCATTTAAGTCTCTGTTGGTCAGGCCCAACACTGCATTTCCAGTCAGCTCCTTGGGTGATTTTTATGCAACCCGATTTGAGACTAGGTAACCCTGAGGTCACTTTCACTTCTCAAGGCCAATGCTCATAATACTGATTCCTTTGCCTCATTACATGGAACAAATAAATGAACAAATAACTTGATTGGGCACCCAAGACCGAGGGCCCTGCAGCAAATGCTGTCCTTGCTTTGCCCACCTCTCCATAGAACTTACCGCTGCAGTGAATGACCGCTCAGGGTCCGCCTGGACACGCCGGATCCCAGATGCCTGATGCTCAGCAGCGCCTACCAGTGTCTGTGCACACAAACAGTTATCGCCTGTGTCCCTCGGTGGAATAATTTGGAGGCGGTGGTCTTCCTTGACTTCCAGAGTCCCAGCAGGATTAAACTCCAGTTGCCCCTGTGGAAATGGCCCTGATAATGCCTCCTCTCTGGTCTTCTTTCTCATATTTCATTTGTCCACACCTGCTGGTGTCACCCAGGATCACTCGTGGCACTCAGCCCTCACCTGGAGAAATTCGCACTGAGCCCGCCTCTGAGGAACACCGTGAGTTAGAGCATCGCTCCCCGCCAGGATGCAGTCCCCAGTGCAGGGCCACGCCCCTCCATCGTTCTCCGAGGGACCCACTCCTGAGGATTAGCGCTTTCACCCTAGGTGCTTGGTAGACACTGTTGGGTTGATGCCCTTGTCTGGGGCCAGCTTTCTCCTTGTGGACTTTCTGCTTTTTTTCCAGAGAAGAGTGTCTTCAAAGCTCACTGGACAGGAGCCCCAGGTAGCCCTTGGGTGGTGTGATGTCTGGGTAGCCAGGCAGCAGCGTCTGCTGAGAAGGGCTGGGATAGCACCTGCGTGCCCGTGGGGACCACGGCTTACTCCTGGGGCCAGGAGGGTCTAACACACGGAAGGAATCATGGCGCCCCTTCTTATCAGGCTCTAAGGAGATCGCTCTCAACATCTTTGGTCAAGGAGCCATGGAGAATCTGGCGAAAGCTATGGGCTCGCTCCGAAAGAAAGCGCACACCCACACGTACAGTGCCAGGCACATTTTAAAGTCAGCCAAGCACCCTCTGGAGCACTGCTTCTCAGATTATCTATGTAAGCTTTGTTTATTTTTCACAATTTCAGTCTGTCACAAAATGATACAAGCTCCCAGCTCAAACCACGTGGGACTCACCCTGCAAGTGTGGCCCTCCCGAACTGGCTGAATCCAGATCCCATACCTGGGTGTCGCATCCACATGGAGTGTGTCAGGGCTCCCGCTTGCGTCCGGCTCCTGTCCGCATGGACGGTGTCTGTGGCTGCCGTGCATGGACTCACTGTGACTGGCACCTTCTCTTGTCCAGGAACTGTGCACTGGGTGACCTGTCATGCCCACGGTACTCCGGACTGAAGCTCGCCCCTCGCCAGGGCAGGTGCAGTTCCCTGCACTCCAGCCTCTAGCCTCAGCGTGCTGGTTTTCTGCCGCCGTGGGCACCTTTTCCACTCCGTCTCGCCTTTAGTTTCCCCCACCCCTCCACCCGCCCCCGTCATCCTGGCGAAGATGTTCCGCGCCCCCAGCCGTATCCTCCTAGCGTCTAAAAGCCACGACCCACCACAGCACGCCATGATGATTCAGTGTGTGTCTTTGCCCCCTCCAAGCAGCCATCTCTTCAAGCGTAGAGATGGTGGCCTGGCTCCTGTGTTTTGCGTGTGAAGGGATACCACAGAGCCCGGCCCACACCAGGTGCTCGGCTCACGCGTGTTGAAAGGAAGCAGAGCGAGCCGGAGGCGAGGCCGTGGGCACAGAACCCACGTGAGGCTGGAGACTGTGGACGCCCAGGTCCTCGTGAGTCCTGTGGTTCCCATCCCCGAGGGAGACCACAGACTCAGGCGCAGGTGGAGCTGGTGAGAAAAGCGCAGCAGGACCCTCAGCTTGGTCCGTGAAGATGCTTGTCGCGCTCTCGGTGGGAACTTGGCTGTGGCTGTGGGGACGTTGGTTTAAATTCGTCCTGGGTCCTGGGTGGGGGGAGGAAAACTCAGTGAGGAAGGGGGCGGGGGAATCTGAAGCTTAGGTGCAGTGTACCTGCTCCTTTGCAGAAGATGACCTTTCTTTTTTTGAGGTGGAGTCTCCCTCTGTCACCCAGACTGGAGTGCAGTGGCCGCTCCCGGCCACCGCAGCCTCGACCTGCTGGGCTCTGGCGATCCTTCCACCTCTGCCTTCCAAGGAGCTGGAACTACAGGCGCGTGCTACCACGTCCGGCTACAGAAGATGACATTTCTTCTCCCAATGTTTTACCTCCATGCGACAGCGCTCATCTTTTACTTGCATGGCGACAACTTACTGAAAAGAAGCCCGGCTCCAACGTGGGAGGGAACCTGAGCATCACTGCCTTGGCTGGAGTCCGGGACTGAACTCAGATCTCGTTTGCAGGGGACGTGGCTGCTCCTCGCCACGTGGAAGGCCGCTGCTCCCAGCCCAGAGGTGGGGCTGGGGGTTGCTGGGAGGAACAGGAGTTCCGGGCTGCCGAGGCAAGTGGGCTACGCCAAGAATTGACCGCGTAAAGAAACTGGAGTTTTAGACATCCTGGAAAGGACATGAGCGTGCTTCAAAAGAAAGCCGCGTGCTGTGGAGAGAGTGACCAGGCCTCCGTGTGAGGCAAGGAGAGAGGAAGGGCTGGGACTGACCCCGGAACATGCGCTTCTTGCAGAAAGAGGACGGCCACGTGGGGACTCCACGGAGACAGAGGACAGGAGAGTGGAGACTCCCTGGAGAGAGACGATGGCAGAGTGGGGCCCCAGGAAACAGAGGACAGCGAGGGGACCCCAGGCAGACAGGGAGACCCGGTAGCAGGACAGTGGGGAAGGAATGCTTGGCCCGGACTTCTCTTCCTGGGAGCCAGACCTGTTCACTCAACTGTGTCTGGAAGCATTCCCAGTAGATATCCAACCAGAATCTCAAATTCAACAGATTCATGAGGAACATCACGTGGGGTGTGGAGTCCATAGGACGTATTCAAGGCCCACACTCGCTCCTGTCCTTGTGGGAGGAGCCAGCACACGCTTGCTGAAGCCACTGCTGGGCGTGGCCGTCAGGTCTGGCCGTCTCCCTCATCTCATACACCTGAACACTAATCCTCATGCTGCCCATGTCCAGCTCGTTTTGCAATTCCACCCCCTCTTCCCACCGCCCCGAACTGTCCAGGTCGGCACCACCCCCGCATGCCTGCATGTGGCTCTGCTCTCCACAGCTGTCTCGGACTGCCCAGGACACATCTAGCCACGGCGTTTCTCATTCTAACACGCTTCGCCTGTTCCGCACTGCTCCTTGGATGAGGCCACGCTCCTCACCAGGGCTCGCCGGCCCCTCGACCGCCCGCCACGTCCCTCCTGCACTGTCCTCTCTTGTCCTGCTGAGCACGCTCAGCGCTGCAGGCCACGTCCCCTCGGTGCCGCGGTCTGCTTGTGTTGCTTGCCTGAAGGAGTGCCTGAGACTGGGTGCGTGATAAAGAAAAGCGGGCTTTGGTCCCTGCTCCTGCAGGCCATTCAAGGTCCAAGCAGCTCCTGGTCACGGTGGAGGCGGAGGAAGCCTCCAGGGCCCACCACGTGGTGAAGTGAGAGGTGAGAGTGGGGTGGGGGCAGCAGGTCACGTGGTGAGAGAAGAGGTGGGGGGGGGTGAGATCATATGGGGAGAGGGAAGGGAGAGAGAGGGTGAGACACACGGGGAGAGGGTGAGATCCTATGCGGAGACGGAAGGAAGCGGGAGGGGGTGAGATCCTGGGGGAGAGGGAAGGAAGGGAGGGGGGTGAGATCTCATGGGGAGAGGGTTGAGTTGGAGGTCGCACATGGAGGGGGAAGGGAGAGAGGGGGCGGGTGAGAGCCAAGGGGGGGGTGATTTCTCACGCGGGGAGGGAGAGAGAGGAAGTGAGGTCACAGGGGGAAGGTGCGAAGGAGAATAGGGCGCCAGGCTCCTTCTAACGTCCGGCTCCTGTGGGGTGCATGGGTGTGAGCCGAGGGGGGTCCGAGTCAAGGCTGTGGACCGGCCTAGGGCCCGGCGGGGTGGTTGTCCTCGCTCTTCTAGGGTGGAAGCGTCAAGGGAGGAAACGCGCTGACGTCTGGGAGGACACGAGGCAGTGAGGGGCGGTGCTCCGCCGGGCTGCCGGGCTGAGCCAGGGTGCAAGGGAAGCAGCCCCCCGGACCCTCTCCTGGGTCCCGGCCCTTTCAGCCGGCCTCCGTGGGGAAGGCGGAGGGCGAGGGCGCTGGGGCCACGGCTCGCCTGGGGGGTGTGTCTCTCAGACTCCCAGGAGGGTGAAGAGCCAATCTGGGGCACAAGTGAGCCAGCACGCCGGTGCCCAGGAGGAGAAAACCAGTAGGGAAGGACAGGCTGCCAAGGGTGGAGTCGGAGGGCACGGTGTCACAACGGGGCTGGTGGACCCTGGCAGTGACTCGGGAGACTGGCATCTCCACATCCACGTGGGGTGAGCCGGGCAGTGTCCAGGCACCCGGGCTTTGACGGCAGAGTGAGGTGCCAGGGCTGTGCTTCCTGACGGCATCGTGAAGGTCAGAGCCTTGAGTATGGGCTGTGGGGTGGGCGTCACCAGGGAAAGCCGTGAGAGGGCAAGGGTGCGAGGGGGGTGACTCAGGGGCTTGGGCCTGGAGAAGGGACCTTCCGCCTGGACAGCCTCACGCGGCACTGAAGCGGGCGGTGAGAAGCGCTGGCCCCCAGCCCGACAGCCAGTGGTCACTGTTTGCACACGTGTGTGTCGTGTGTGTGCGCGTTCACGGGTGTCTGTCTGAGTACCTGGGGGTGAGCCCTGGGAGTGGGCTGCACTGTCCTTTTGTCCTGTGTGACCTGGCAGAATTTCTCTTGGAAGTGCTGTTCCTTGGAGGGAAGTTTGACAGCAATCCTCTTTTTAAGGACCTTTATCAGGCTAGAACAAGAAGAAATGATCTGAGTGGCAGCAGGAAGAACTGCTTTAGACTGGAAGGATGGCTTGGACACCACGTGCTGGATTTCCTTTCCACCCCAGGGAGACGCTGTGCTTCTCTTCACTTCTGGCAACATCACATACCCAAACAGCAGGGACTGCACATCTTAAGCTCCACTAAACGACACTCATAACACCTTGTGTGCCCGTTTTCTTCAAAATTGTGGTGCTGTAACTGAACTCCCAGGATCTCTATTCTGGTGATCCATGGCTGTTTGTCTAGGGCCTTCCTGTCTCTTCTTGCCTGCTGGGTGCAGGGAACAGAGGTGAAATTCACGCACTGGGGAGATGATTCCGGAAGACTCAACACCTGTTCTACCTGCCCAGGCCCCGCCGTGTCCCGGTTTCCGTCTTTTGATCCCTTATCGCTGAGCACCAGCACCACGCCGGCCTCAGGGTGCTTCCTGCATGACCTGGGACACTGTGGGAAAATCCTTGCCCCAGCAGCTGACCCCAATAGACTGTCTCCGCATGGCCTCCGAGATCTCCGAGTCTCTGGGTGAATATGGGGGGAGGGCAAAAACCCCGGAATTTATTTATAGAAAATTGTGCATTTATTCTTTCATGTTTAGGCTTCAGTCACTTTCAAAGCACACTCCGTTTGATGCAATACACCTATCAAGACGCTTTTCCTGCTGCTCAAAGCAGCTTTTGAACTTGTCCATTTTGATGCCTTTTGGTGCTTCTGCTGTTTTTTGTTTTGCCTCTTCCATACTGGCAAAACGTTTCCCTTTGAGTATTTTTTCATTTGGGGGAGACAACAACGTTATTTGGGGTGAGATGGAGTAAATAGGGAGGGTGGGGCACAAAAATTAGGCTGTTTTTAATCCAAAACTGCTGAACACTCAGTGCCATGCGGGCAGGGGCGTTGTCATGGTGGAAGATCCAGCCACCTGTTTGCCACCACTCAGGACGTTTCTTCTTCTTCTTCTTTTTTTTTAAACCTTATTTTTTGTTTTAAAATTGTGGGGTATAGTTAAGGGTTAGGTATACAAATATGCATCATTCAGACACCTTTGTTGATAAGGGGTGTCCCCACGTCCCCAGACAGATATTGACTACCATTAATCCCACCACCCTTGCCCTCCCTGTCCCCCCCATAGATTCCCACCACTGTCGATCCTTTTCTTATAGTATTACGATAGATGTTCAAGGTCCATTTATGAGTGAGACTATGTGATACTCAGATCCTTTTTGCTGTGAGAGATCACTCAGTATTATAGACTCTAGTTCCATCCAGGTTGCTGCGAAATTCATGATTTTGTTCTTTTTTATGGCTGCGTAGTATTCCATCGTGTATATGTACCACATTTTTTTAATCCAGTCCTCTTTTGATGGACAGCATGGTTGGTTCTCACTTCACAGAAGAAGACATACGTGCGACTAACAGACACATGAAGAAATATTCAACCTCACTAATCATCAAGGAGATGCAAATTAAAACTACACTGAGATACCACCTAACTCCAGTCAGAATGGTCATGATCAATAACTCAAAAAATAACAGATGCTGGAGAGGATGTGGTGAAAAGGGAACACTTATACACTGTTGGTGGGAGTCTCCGTAAACTAGTGCAACCTCTGTGGAAAGCAGTGTGGCGATTCCTAAAAGCTCTAAATATCGACCTCCCATATGGCCCCGCAATCTCCCTACTGGGAATATACCCTGAAGAACTCAAATCACTCTATCAAAAAGATACCTGCACAAGTATGTTTATCGTAGCACTGTTCACGATAGGATGTTTCTTCCAAAATGTCCAGATGAAAGCTTTGACTGACTGTTTGATCCCGAGGAACAAATTCCGAGTGTGCCACGAGGGGGCTGCCCGCCAAAAGACAGTTCCCGTTTTGGGGGGGTCCCCCGTCGTATGTGTGACTAACGAGCATATGAGTGATTAATGAGTGCTGTGAAGCAACACTGAAGTCCCAGATCACTCTTGGGTTTCTCCCTGGTCAGTTGCATCCACAAATAGTGACTTGACCTGGATTTGCATTTTCTATAAAATGAGGAGGAGAGCAGTTCTTGCTCCATACAGGTTGTGTGAGGGGTGTTGGAACACCGCGTGTCAAAGCATGTTATGGAACCGCATGGGATGGGCAGCCACCGCTTGTCACCTCAGACATAGCGATGTCTACAGTGGGGAATTAAGGGCAAAATAATTTGAAAGGCAAAAATTAAACATCCGAAAGACTGCTATATTTTTGCCTGAATTTTAAGACTAAGGCGGAGAACAAAATATTCCTGGAGCGAGAACTGCTCCACTATTCAGGAAAACAGCTTCATAGACCCCTTGCTTTCCAAGAAGGCCCAGAGCTGTGTGGATGCCCATGGTTGAAACAAAGAAGGTGCTCAGTCTCTTTGCATAACAAAATCACAGGAATTCCTGTGGCTCCCAGGTCCCTGGGCAGAGGCAGGCGAGAAGAGGCGAGGCTCAGACAGATGTGCTGCGTACACGTGTCAGTTTCAGTTTGAGTTCTCCAGAGAAGCCGAGTTGATGCAAGAGTTATTTGTGTATTTAATGTTGATACATGTTAAAGGGAGTGTAAAGAGATTCAGTATAAACTGTTCAAGCAGTCACAGAGACTGAGAAGCTTCAGGATCTGCAAACCCAAGAGACACAATGGCATAGATTCTGGTCCAAGTCTGAGTTCAAAGACAGGAGAAAACCAGTGCATGGCCTGTCAGCTCAAAGACAGTCGGGGGGAGGGGGCGGCGGGGAAGAGAGAGAGAGAGATTTCTTTCTTACTCAGTCTTTTATTTAGGCCATCAACTGATTGAACAAGGCTGGCCCACACTGGGGAGGGCAATCTGCTTTCCAAAGTCTACCAACTCAAACGTTATTCTCATCGAGAAGCACCCTCACACACACACCCAGAAATAATGTTTGACCACATATCTGGGCACCTCGTGGCCCAGTCGAGCTGATTCTTAAAATTAACCATCACAAGGAGAAAGCAGTCGGTGCAGAGAGCAGGGACCCAGTGCAAATCCTGGGTTAAGCCCTGAGAGTCAGATGATCTAATGTAAAGAGGGACTCCTGGTCTGCGATGGGGACTCCAAGCCCAGGGACATTCGTGGCCCAGCACTAGTCAGTTGCGGCTTGAGTTAATGATTTTGTGGGGCATGGAGGGAGGGGGAGTGGACTGCATTCATGCAGAGTGGAGCAGGGAAGGGGTAGCAGCCAGAAAAAATGGTGCCAGGAAGGCCTGGGGAGGTGGCGGAATGGCCTGAGCTGGAATTTGGAGCAGCCGGCCGGAGGCCTGGGAAGCCCACCCCGGCCCGTCGTCCGAAGGAATCCCCAGAAGTCCTCACGAGGGCACTGAATTCCTTTTGGCTGGAAGGGCTGGGGCTGGAATATTCTTACTTCCATGTGAAGCGGAAGTCTGACCTAGAGGGCCGGTTGCTGGGACCACGCAGCTGTGTCTCTGTCCCACCAGATCCTGTCCCAGGCTGAGGCACAGCACTTGTCCTGTCCGCTGCTGCCTCCCCGGTGCCCAGGACAATGCCTGGTGGCTAGTAGGTGTGGAATACATATCCGCGTCCCCTTTGCCATTGTCTGATTAAATACATTCTTAATTTTGGAATACTTTTAGATTTGAAGAAAAGCAGCAGAGACCCATGTACCCTTCTCCCAGTGTTCCTGTTCACGCCTCACCTTGCCATGGTGCATCTGTCAAAACTAAGAAACTCACACGGGCTCCTAACGTCACAGTCAACATCAGACTTGATGGGATTTCTTTTCTAGCTGTCCCACGGATGTCTCTTATCTTTTCTGGGAGCCGGTCCAGGGCACCATATCACATTCAGCAGCCCTGTCGCCTTAGTTTCCTTAGGCTGTGACAGTTTCTTCAGCGTTCCTTGTTTTCCATGACCTTGTCAGTTCTGAAGAGTACTCATGAGGCTTTTGTGGGAATGCTTCTCAGTGTGGGTTTGTCTGTTGTTTTCCTGGTTATAAGACCGGGCTCCGGGTTTAGGGGCCATGCACTGCCCGCTGGTGTAGAACTCTCTGAAGAAGGTGGGATGGTGTCTGGGGAGGCGAGCTGGGCCAAGTCCCGTGAGACCGGAAGGCACTTGCTTCCTCCTGTGCCGACCTGCCAGTCCTTGGGCAACACCCCTACCCAGCCCACACAGAGCCGTGTGCGTTCCTCAGCAGATGGGCTGCTTGTGGACCTCCCTAGCAGGCCCTCAGCTCGGGCTGGCTCTTATATATCATCCAGGTGGCTGTTTTCTTCCTTTTTATAAAGAACCACCTTGCAATGACCCTTTGAGAGAGTACGCGATTTCACAGCCAGCTTGTAGCAATTGTCTTAGCCACATGTGCTTCTCTACGGATATTTCTGAGGATACCCAAGGTTTTTGAGACAGAAGAGAGGGATAACTAAGAGTCAGTTATGCCTTTTTAAAAACTCTTTGAAACTTATTGCCTCCAAAGCTTCCTATGCTCCTCTTTTGGGCTATCTCCTCTGACTGATGTTACACTAAGGCGTGTTTGGTTTTTAGCCTCTTGAGTTGTTTCATCTCGAGGACTTGACTTCCTGCTGACTCAACTTCCTTTCCCAAACAACTGGAATCATGCTGGTTTCAGCACAGAGGCTGTCTTGGTTTATTTTGTGTTGCTATAACAGAATACCTGAGACTGAGTAATTTCTAAAAAGAGAGGCTTATTTAGCTCCTAGTTCGGCAGGCTGGGAGGTTCAAGATTGGTTGGCTGTGGCTGGTGGCTTCTGGTGACAGCCTTGAGCCATGTCAGAACGTGACAGAGAAAAGAAGAGGGAGTGGATGTGGATGAAAAGGGTAAAACAGGAGTGCCCGCCTCAGTTTACAAGAACGCGTTCCTGTGGAAAATAACACATTCCTGAGGGAACTAACCCAGTCTTGGGAGAAAGACGTTAGCCCATTTTCACAGACAAAGCACCTCTTCAAGGATCCACCCACACACCACCACACCGGAGACCAGCTCTCTACATGAGTTTTGGTGGGAACAAACCTCTTGGACGTGTTGCTCAGAGCATGACACATGATTAGACTTCCATGGATTCCTGCTGAATAAATGGATGGCCCTAAGGATACTATTCTGCTAGTTGTTGCTAAGGGCAATATTTTGCTCTAAAAACAATGGGTGTTTTCAGAGATTAAATGTATCCCATGAAACTGTGCCAAGCATAAGCCTCAGATGCAAGGTCACACAAGAAAGAAGCTTGTTTTGCTCAGGCTTTTGTATTTATTAGATTTTTCTGGATTTTCTGATGGTCAACTGTCAGTATTCCTGAGAAAGGAAACACAAACAGCAGTGGAAATGCGGGGGGAGGGAGGCAGCCCTGAAACCGCCCACCGACAGAGAACAGGCAGGGCGGGCCACTACCCATGACTAGTGGGGGGCACCCGCGCACGTCTGGAGGAGACCCTGCTGCTGGGAGCAGGAAGAGCCATTGCCCGTGACTAGGGGTGAGCTCCTGTACGCGTCTGGAAGAGACCCAGTCCCTGGAGTTAGGAAGAGTCATTGCCCATGACTAGGTGTAAGCACTCGAGCACGTCTGAGGAGGCCTGGCCCCTGGTGGGAACGCTGGGCTCTAGGCCCCTGGCTTCCTTCTCAGGAATCAGGGGAACCTTTTGGCAGAAGCAAGTGGAAGACTATGCAGTTGCCATAGATCTTGGCCGTGATCAATGCGGTCCTGGTGATGTAGCAACCAGGTCCCACCTGAAGGGCGACCAGCCATGTCAGCCCGTGTCTCCACTTGCCTGGTGCAATCCTGCCTGCTTGCTTCACAGAGACTCTGTGTGTTGGACCTCTGGGCTGGCGGTCTGCTCCTCTCTCTCTGGTGAGGGGTGTGAGCGGGCTTCGCTGTGTTCCTTGATGGAGATGTGCTCCGTGTCCCAACCTTTCTTGGCAGCCCATGCCAAACACAAACAGGTCTCAGCTCTTCCTGTCACGTCTCAGTATTTGTATCCTGAACCACTATGTCGGGTTAGCAAGACTTAAGATGGTCCCTGCCCATGAGACAAACACTCCTTTCATTTGTCCAAAACTTTGTAACTGTGGTCCAGAGGAAAGAGCCATAGGCTCGTATTGAGAGGTCTTGACTTTGAACCTCATAATTGCCACTTGCCAAGGGTGTGTCACTCTAACCAAATGCTTTTTGGGGTATACACGTGCGTACGTATGCACAGAAGAGAAATGGCTTAGGGGTTTTGGAATTAGTTCACCTGAGCAGCACGAATATTGGAATCAGGTGACCTGGTTTATAAAATTCCTTCCATTACCTACAAACCGTGAAATGTTGAGGCATTCACAAGGTTCTTTAAGCTAACACTTCCTCACGGTGTAAAGCAGATGGTGGCGGTGCTGAATTTAAAGAGTAACTGCAAGAATTAAAAGAGTAAGATTAGGCATGATGGTACCCAGCCCGTGGTAGAAAGCTAGCCTGTGTCAGGTATTATTATTTATATTAGTAGACATCAGCTGAGCAACCTTGGGAGAGTACCTGAAGCTCTCAGCTTTAGATTTGTTGTTTCTGAAATGGAGAAATAATCTCAGGATTATTGCTTTGTTTGTCAGAAACTACTATGCAACTCATATACAAACTTCTCCCCTAGAGACTCCTGGTGAGTATTCTCCAGAACTGCTTTTTGGGATTTTCTAAGCCAACGCGAGGTTACGTTGTCCACATCTGTCATAGTTTCGTAGGTTTCAACCATCTCTCCCTTCAGCCTGTGGTGTTTTGTTTTGTGTTTCATCTGTCTGTCTCATATGACGGCTTGCCACATCTTTGGGTTGTTAATTTATTTTTCTTCTGGGCTGTCTCCTCCTTGTTGTGTCCTTCCTATGAAGAGTGACCAGTGCTGTCCTGGAATACATGCAGAAGAAAGACAGCAGAGTTACAGTGTGTGCTGGGAGTGTGCACTTTCATTTGTGTGACTGTGTCATGTCTGCTCTGGAAGCCAGATGAGGGCAAGTATGAAATTAAATTAAACAGGCTCTCTAAACAGTTTACAAGCAGGAAGAAGGCCAGTCTTCTAATGGCCTCTACCCAGTTTATGGGTTGGTGACTCTTTGCAAGACTGACAGAGGGGATGCTTTTTCTTGTATAAAATACGGAATGCCTTTTTCTGTGAGCTTCTCTTTATCACTATCTAAATTATATGACAGAAAGGAGGTGATAAGGTTAAAAAAAACCCCACCCCTTCACTCAGTTGGCCATTTTGCTAGTCATTGATCCCTGGAACTGTCGACAAATTGCAACTGGAAAAAAATTATTTCTGACTATGTGAATTGGAATAAAATTGTTCATTTCCCGGCACATGGGAGAAACTGTCTTGGTCGCTGTCCAGGAAGTCTACCCTCCAAGTTGTTTGGGGGAAAAACAAGGCAAATAAAATAACTTCAATAACATTTGGTAAAATTTATATCCTACCCCCAAAGTGTCTGGGTCTTTTCTTTTTTGCTGAAACACTACTTTTCGGAAAATAACTTTAGATATGCTTCTCCCAGATGGCTGCAGATCATTCACATCAAGTCATATCACGAGTAACTCAAACTTATTGAATTTGAAAGTTTAGCTGTTTGATCGGTGACAGAGACTTTAGCCTAGAGTATTTAACGTAGCTATAATAAAAGAACGAATGTCGGCTCCTTTTGTATTTGTTTCTGCGGTATTTTGTAGACTGTAGACTCCCCAGCCCAGTGGGAACTCAAGCGGTCTCTGAGCCGGACACGTGCAGGGTTTAGGAGGAAGGCCGGTGTTCATCGACACCCCTGCGCGTGCCACATTTGAGGCCTGGCTGGCCAAGTGCAGAGAGATCTCACACAACTCAGCAGTTCTGAAAGGTAGCAGCTCGTCAGA
The DNA here is from genome assembly GCF_000164805.1 of Carlito syrichta. Lineage (NCBI taxonomy): Eukaryota > Metazoa > Chordata > Mammalia > Primates > Tarsiidae > Carlito > Carlito syrichta. The sequence continues at coordinate 201,787 of NW_007247744.1, read as the reverse complement.
GCCACCCGAAGAAGTAAAAGCGGAGCGAAATAAAGCGAATGACTGATTCTCAACCAGTTATCCGAGCATCTGTGGGGCAGGGTCTGAGCTGCAGTCACTTAAAATGCTCCAGGCACGTCTGAGGTAGAGGGAGGACTTTATGCTTGGAGGGCGTCCCTGCACGTCTGCTGGGCAACACCTTGTTAGGCCCCAGCCCGTCTCCGTTTTCTCTGGGCGTGACTTAGGGGCTGGTTGCAGGGGCACTGAAAGCCATATGCAGTCGACCGAGGTCTGTGCTGCACCATCCCAAGGATGCCACCTCATGTGGCACTGAGCACCTGGCGTGTGGACTGCAGCCGCTGTCCGAACGCAAGATGCATGGTGGCGGGGGAGGGGGTGTCTGTTCTGTTCTCTGATGTTTCTTCAGTTCCTGGAACAGTGCCTGGCACAAACCCCAAGCTCAATGCATTTTGACTGAAGCCGTGGCTGTTGTAGTCAGGGTTTGCTGCAAACAATCTCAGCATTTCAGGGAAGTAAGCACTTTGCGCCCACGCTCACAGATCTGCAGAATGACTGGGGCCGGGTGGATTCGGGGTGAGTGTGTCTGGCCTGGGAGGACTCCAGGCTTCCAGTCAAGTCCAGGTCCTCTTTACGTCTTTGCCTTCTGAGGCTCAGGCCGACGGGGCAGTGGTCACCCGGGGCATGCTTGTCTCAGGACGCATCGCAAGCCGGGCCGGTGCCTCCTCCAAAGGCCTTGGCTTGGGTCTGGCGCGGTGTCCCTTCGGACTGCATGCATTGACTGGAGTAAGTCACATGGTCAAACCCAATACTGGGGGGGTTAGCCCTGTACTCCGGTGGGAAGTCCTGCGCACAGAGCACCGAGGTCTGCTTCTCATGCACAGAGGGGTGTGGAATTGGAGCTGTGACCCTGCACGGGCCACCTGTCCCCGTTCTCCACAGCTGTCAGCTCCTCGCTCGCTTGGTGTGAGGAAGGGCAGAAGCTCGCCATCGGCTCACTGTCCACATCCACACCTCCCTCACCCACCCGCGCCTCAGGTCTGCCCCGCCCAAGCTAAGCGCAGGGGCGGGCTCCAGGCTTCTGCGGCGGAGACACTGCAGGACTGCGAGTGAGCACACGGCAGGACTCCGACCACTCATTCCCCTCGGAGAGGAACCGTCTGCCCCCGGGGCACACCTGCGCCACGCAAGGCTTGAGGATCCGGTGCCAGACGGAAAAGAGATGGCGGATTTGGGCGCTCGCTTGCTGGAATCCCATCTCCTCTGTGCAAAATGGGAACAGGAGCAAGACAACGATCTCTCGCTTCTTCGTAAGGCTGACGGGATGAAATGATGTGCAAAGTCATACATGTAGGCATGGCTCATAGGACGTGTCCACCTGGGCCTGGCTTGGTGGCTCAGCCAGTCATTCCAGCCTTTTGGGAGGCTGAGGCGAGAAGATTGCCTGAGGCTGCAGGTTTGAGATCACCCCAGGCAACTTGGTGAGATGTCTTCCTGCGATAAATCAAAAATTAGCCGGGCGTGGTGGTGGGCACCTGTAGCTCCGGCTACTTGGAAGGCTGAGGCGGAAGGATTGCCGGAGCCCAGCAGGTCGACGCTGGGGTGGCCGTGAGCATGCCATGGCACTCCGGCCTGGACAACAGAGTGAGACTCTGACTCAAAAAAAAAAAGTGTTCAGCTTATTATGTTGTCCTTATTCCTAAAGCTCATTAAGAGAGGTCAATGATGGCGACTTTTGATTTCCTGGAAAAATTTTTAAAATTATTCACAAATGTTCCTGATGTAATTTTGTAAGGATGAGTATGGCTAATTTTCTTATATTAACAAAAGTCTACATCTATCCAGGAGATATTAAATTCACAATAGCAAAAACACGGAACCAACCTTGTTGCCCATCGAAGCTGGACCGGCTTAAAAAAAAGTGGTACATATACACAATGGAATATTATGCAGCCATAAAGAAGGACAAATACATGGAGTCTGCAGCAACCTGGATAGATTTGGAGTTGATCATACTCAGTGATTTATCACAGAAACAAAGAACTGAGTTCCATATGTTCTCACTCATAAATGTAACTGGAACAATTATAATGCTATAAGAAAACGATTGGCAGTAGTGGGAAACTGTCAGGGGAGGGGGGTGGGATTGGCTGTTGAGGGAAACTGCTAGGGGAGGCAGTGGCATACCTCATCAACAAGGCTACCTGCGTGATCACTGTTTATATACCTAACCCCGAATTGTATCCCACATCTTTATAATAAAAATTAAAAAAGAAAGAAAGGAAGAAAGGACAGGATCAGCGTTTCCAAAAGTTCATCAGTCCCTCTTCACAAAGATGAGCTTTTCTCCTCTAAGAACCCCAGAATTTTGAGGAAGAGTTGGCACTAAACTGCTTGCAACGGGTTTGTGAATGTGTGTGCTCCCACACCCTGTGACCTGGTCACCCGGATCTGAGGAATTATGCTCCAGAGAAGCCCACGTACACAGGCACCGGGGCCTCGGGGGCACCAGGGGACTCATGCAGGGACGTTCGTAGGTAACTGTTTGTAACAGCAGGATCCTGGACGCATCCCAGATGCCTGAGGAGAGACAGTCCCCGCGGTGGGGAGGGGCACTGGCGGGTGCAAAGACGGACAAGCCTGGCGGTGGCACGGGAACATTTCACCTCAGGAGACCCAGAGCAGCGTGACCCTCGTTCTAGAAATGTCAGGCAGGAGCGAAATCAGACAACTGGAAAATAAAGAGAAAAAGATACTGAGACGCTGCTTTCAGAGATAAGGATGGGAAAGAGACAGGGGGCGGGGTTCCTGGGGACCGTGCCACGGGTATCCGGCCTCTGGAGGAATTCGGGCCCCCGTGGAAGCAGGCGCGTCTGAGACCCCCGCCACAGTGGGGGTCAGGAAGGGCAGGACGGTGGGCGCTGTAGTGTGTCGCGGGTGTGTCTGAGACCCTGTCCCCTGTGGGGGTCAGGAGAAGCAGAGACTGTGGGCGTCGTGGGTGTCACAGAAGGTGGGGCTGGAACGGGAAGAGTCTGCCGCTTGGTGCACGTGAGCTTTCCAAGCTAGCTATTTCTTGCTTGGCAACTCAGTCTCCTCACTTGCATTAAGGGGCGCTGGTGGGACTTCTAGCGTCCAGTGACGAAAGGTGGTGTGAACTAAGTTGAGAACGGTGGCGCCTGTCAGCTTGCAGTCAAGCTTCGGTCATGGCTGGCTGCAGGCTTGGCTAGATCCAGGGGTCCTGTGCCCATCACCAGCCTTCTGTCTTCCCCGTGGCTCAGCTTTGCCTCTGCCTCTGCTTGGTCTCATTGCCAGACAGGTCTTTCCCACGAGGTGGCGAGAGGGGCCCGGGATTTCCGGATTCCTCAGAGTACAGGTGTTGAGAGTGACAGCGGCGCCTTCCTGGGTGCCAGGGGCATGCCTGTGCGGGGCGAGTGTGCTCGGCGTCTTTTGTGTTTCCCTCCATAACCGGCTCCAGAGAGGAGAGCCCGACCCACCAGCGTCACAGCACCAGCCCCTGAGGGGACCAGTCTGGGGCTGCTGCTCTTTCTTACGTGGCTTTGTGCTCTGTCTTGAAAACTGTCCTCTTAGGAAATCACCCCCAGGCGAATTTGCATGTGCTGCCGTCTCCCGCCAGGACCCTGGTGGGCCCAGTGCAAGAGACCTCGTGCAAGAGAGAGTGTCAGGGCTGAGAAGCTCTTCCCAAGCCCCTCCCTGGCCCGGGGTCCCCTGCCCTGACCCCCTCCTTGATTCTCAAGCGGGTGCTCAGCACTGATCCTCTTCACCAGGGCCCCACTGTCTGACATGGTCACCTCCCAAGGCCCCGGCCCGTGACACCACCACACTGGGAGGTCAACACAGGGGCTTTGGTGGAGCGTCCACACTCAGACCTCAGCACCTCGGTCCCGGCCCTGTGTTCCTCTTATTTTCTCAGCATTAACTTCCACCTAGCACGTTACTCATGTGTGTGCTTGTTTACCGTCCGTCTCCCCGACTAGAGGCCAAGTTTCTCGGCCGGACGCAGTGCTGGGCTGTGCTTTCGCTGTGCTGTCCCGTGCCCAGGAGGGAGCTGGACCCACTGTCCACGTGGTGCTCAACGATGTTTCTTCAAGCACAGAGGGACACAGGGACAGATGCTCCACTGAGACGTTCAAGGGAGGGGGCCTGGGTCCCGTTCCCTTGAACCTGGCGGGCTGGGAGCTGCATTAGCCAGAGGGAAGTGGCAGAAGTGAAGCCATGTCAGCTCTGGGACCCGCCCTCGGAGGCCTGGAGCCTTCTGCTTTGGCTTGCTGATGAGGGAGGTCCCAGCTGTCCCCTTGGAGAGACTGTGCGAGTGGAGACCCCGGAAGGCGGAATGTCACACGAGGGTGATGACTCAGCAGAAGGAACCCAGGCCGGGCCACGGCCTGTGTCAGGCCAGACGCCCGAGCCCCGACTCTGAGCCGCCGGGCCCTGCCGGCCCCCACGGGACTGACCTGCACAGGTGGTCCCTGGGAGCCACTGGTGGGTGGGACCTTCCGCCCAAGCCCGGGTCAGTAGGGATAATAAGCTGTGGTTGTCTCCCACACTGAGATTTGGAGTGGGCTGCATGGAGCCAAAGGTGCTTGGAAAATCCCTCTGTCCCAGTCCCCGCGCTCTGCACATCGCCACCTGGCTCTGGCAGCTGGCCCGATGGCCACGATGCCACTGAGGTAATGTCCTTCTCTTCCTCTCCCGGACAGCGGCTTGGTCTGCCATGTGGCCCACGGCTGTCTCCAGGGCCAGAGTCAGAGGTCTGTGTCCACAGGGCCCCGCTCTGGCCCCTGGACGGTTCAGGGAAAGGAGGTGACAGATGTCGGGGCTGAACAGACGGGCTCGGGGCCTCCCAGCCACCGAGGGCCACAGAAGACTGGCATCCCCTTGCCTGTTTCCTCTTCTGTAAACAAGGACAGCCACACTTATCTCCTCAGGCTCTTATGAGGATTTGAGGTGTGTGTGTGTGTGTGTGTGTGTGTGTGTGTGTGTGTGTGTGCACGCGCGTGTGCGTGGGCGCGCAGTGTCCTGAAACAGGAATGAAAACCCACCGGCCTAAACAAGGCTCATTCCGGCACTTCCCAAGCAAGGCTTTGCCTCACTTTCAGGAGACCCCGGCGCTTCTAGTCAGCTGCAAGGCGGGGAGCCGAGACCTTGCTCAGGACCTGGCCCCCAGCCCCCGGAGGTTCTTTCTGAGGCTTTGTTGTAGCAACAGCATGCAACCGCCACCCACACACAGGACGTCCGGTCCCCCGGGCCTGCAGCAGGCCCTGCACAATAGGGGCCTGTGCTGAGGCCGTGACTCGGCCCTGAAAATCCTGTCTCACGGCTCGTGGGGACGCCCTGCAGAGGCCTCCCAGGAGACGTCTTTGCAAGCAGGCAGTGAAACCCAAATTTGCTAGGGACTCTACTGGGGCAGGGGAGAAAAGTTCTTCTCTTAGTTGTTCCTCCTAAACCACCTCCTGGCTTCTAGACCAAGCCTTCACCTTAAAACCAGCACCCCAGGCCCGAGCCTGTGTGGACAACGACACCCCGCAGGGGTGAGCTGGTGGGGTTAGGGTTAGGGAACAGGGGCTGCCAGGCCGCTCTCCTGTGGGAGGCAGGTCTGGTCCAAGGATGGGCTGGTGCGGACAAGCAGGACCTCACAGCATATGGGGGGGCGGGTTGGGAGGTGCCCAACTTGCACGGGTACAGGGGCGAGGCCAAGCTCCCTGCCGCCAGCTCTCCTGGGAAGGTCACCATCCAGCGGGCATGGGAACGTGCCCTGGACGGCTTCTGTCCTAGCTGGTCAGGGTTCCAGCTGACTGGCCAGTGGACGGCATTGCACACGCAGCACCTCCTGCAGGGCGCCTCGGAGCGGAGGTCAGGCCTGAGCCAGACTCCTGCGAGACTCCAGGGCTGGAAGGCAGACGCGCAGATCGGCAGCACCCAAGGAGGAGGCTTGCCGGGAGGGAAGTCGAAGGCTCTGGAGGCAAGAAAACTGTATGAACAGCCCTGAGAGTGTTTTCAGTTGGGAGATTTGCAATTTCTGCGTTCAGATAAGGAAAAAAGCATTTGCTGAGGGTGACGAGATCTATGTGATCCTTTCTCAATGATGACATCTCTAAATTTTTCTGTGGCTCGTGGCCACTTCAGAAGAAAGGCTTCCTTGCTGCTGGGTGGTATTTTGCCAGCAGGGACCGCATGACACACTCAGACTGGGTGGCCACTGGGGCTTAACACGGCAGCACTTTACAGAGGAGACCCAGAGGTGTGTCCGCAGAGAGCTGTCACCAGCCTGGGCCTGAGCACGGGGAAGATGTGGCACCAGGCTGCCAGAGTCCCCCACAGAGAGGGACGGTTGTGGAGAGGTGGGGGACTGCCCTGTGGAAGGAGCCGAGGTGGGAGTGGCCTGTGCTGGCGCGAGGAGTGTTTGTTATTGACATCGTTACAGGGTGTCAATGAAACCTTGGTTGACTTTTGTTTGGTTTTGTTGTTGCTTTTTTTTTTTTTTGAGTTGGAGTCTCCCTCTGTCGCCCAGACTGGAGTGCAGTGGCCGCCCCCGGCCACCGCAGCCTTGACCTGCTGGGCTCCGGCGATCCTTCCACCTCAGCCTTCCCAGTAGCTGGAACTACAGGCATGCGCTACCACGCCCGGCTAATTTTTTGATTTATTGTAGAGATGAGGTCTCGCTGCCCAGGCGGGTCTCGAACCTGCGGGCTCAGGCCATCCACTCACCTCAGCCTCCCAAGGCGTGGGATCACAGTCTGAGCCACCGAGCCCGGCTTTGTTGTTGCTTTTAAACTCTCGACAGATGATGTCGCCTTTATAGACCCGTCCACCCGTGTCCCAAACCCAGGGAGCACCAAGCCCTGGCGCCTTGGAAGGGGGCACGCTGGGGAGATGGACCGTCACCCTCACCCCACTCTCCTCCTCCTCCTCCCTTGAGTGTGTCTCCCACTGGCTGTGCTCAGCAGACACCGGACAGCCAGGGGGCACTGATGTCACCATCCAGGTCAATCCTCCAAGACCCCGAAGGTGCAGAAAAGGGTCGAGCTGGGTGAGCTGAAGGACAAGCAGGAACGCCCAGCACGGAGGGGGAACCTTGAGATAGGGGCCTGTCTGGCGGGGGCAGCGCTGGTCGTGACCTTGGCACCGTAGGGAGCGTCCTTCAAGGGAGGCGGGGCCCTGCCACTGTGGGACATCCTTGGGGGAGGGGCACTTGCCACACGGTGGGACGTGTCCTTCCAGGGAGGAGGTGGCTCTTCCTCTCTTCTCTTTCCCGCCGGTTGCAGTCAGATGTCATGGCTGGATGTCCTGGAGCACACGATGACACGCCCGCTGAGGACGGCAGCGCGATGAGGCAGAGGAGATGGGTGTGGCGCTCTGGGCGCCCCACGCGCCTCTACCCGCACGAGCAGGTGCACTTCCCCGGCTTCCTCCATTGCTGCGACTTCTGCCTTTGGCCGCCAAGCGGAGCCCTAGCTCTCGCCATGCGTTTCTTCTCCGGAATGCGCCAGCCCATTCTTCAGACAGACATCTGGCGACTCGTACAGGTTAGGTCTGCTTAAAAATCCTGTGGCCACTGCTGGCCCCTGGCTTTGGGTTCTGACAGCGATGTTTGCAGAACAGAAACAAAACCACTGACCCCTGGATCGGGAAGCCAGAATCCTGCCCATGTGGGGCCCTCGGCCCTTGCAGAGAAAGAACTCCCCATGGGTCTCCCATCCCCTGTCTTTGTGGGGACATCGGAACGTCTGATGTTTTGCCGAGCTGCCAGCTGCTTTGCCTGGGGTAGTGGTGCGAGCACACCGCCTGGGTGGGGGGTGCAGCAAGCCTTGGGTCAGGACCGCTTCGGGATTGCTCTTGTGACAAGCAGCAGCACGTCCAAATGAAAGTGAAGCTGTGGACAGACTCTGTGTCTCCAGAATCCACACGATGAAACCCTAGCCCCAGTGTGACGGCGTTTTGGAGGTGACTGGGTCGTGAGGGTGGAGCCCTCATGATGGGACTGGTGCCCTCACAGGAAGAGACAGAGAAGAGCTTCCTCTTCCCTCTGCTCTCCTCCTGGTAGGGACACCATGGGCAGACGGCCATCCGCAAGCCAGGAAGGATGCCCTCAGCAGACGTCGGAGCCGCCAGCACCTTGGTCTTGGACTCTCAGGCTCCAGAGCTGTGAGCAATAACTGTCTGTTGCTTAAATCGCCCGGTCTCTTGTATCCTGTGGGTCAGCCCGAACCGACAAAGACGAGGCTGATGCAGAAGGCTTGTTATGCCAGGCAGCATCTGGAGGAGGGGGTGGGAGGTGGCTGGCTCAGAAGCTCAGTGACGTCGGGGCCTGGCCAGCTTCTCCCCGGTGCTCTTGACTCCTCCCTCTTGGCGGACAGGTGGCGACTAGACACCGAGCGCCACACCCTCAGACAGCAGCGTCAGAGTCAGGGAGGAGGGAGGCAGAGAACGTGCTCTTCACTGGCTCTTTTCTTGAGGAGGAAAGTCTCTCCAGCACCCTGCTTCTCTTGTCGCTCTGGAGATCTCGTCTCACGTGCCACGGGAGAGGCTTTCCACACATGGCTGCCCCTTGGCCACCACTGGCCGAGAGGAGAGCCGTTGCGGGGGCTGAGCTGGGTGGAGCCGCCTTCCCTGAGTGTCGCAGTGCCCTGTTGTGCGCAGCACGGCCTGCGAACAAGGGCGGGGGGCAGAGCGGGCGGAGACAGGGAGACGGAAGCCGAGGAAAAGAAACAAAAGGAAATCAAGCAAGGGTTTCAGCTGCGAAAAAAGTGAAGGGGCATTCTCGGATGGAGTGGACTGAACGTTCGGGGACAGAAGGCCGACCACTGTGGCTGAAAGGAGCAGGGGGGGTGGGGACTCCGAGGAGGCCTTGCAGGCAGAGCAAGGCTAAGAGTGGTCGTTGCTTTTCCGGGTCTGCGTCTTGGCCCCAGCCAGCTGGAACCCCACTTGCATCTAGTTGGTCAGTTAAGGGGGTGTGTCAGTGCCCCCGTAGGACAATCGTGGCTCGCTCAACGAGGCTGTTGAGGGGAGTTTGGTATGGACAGCGTTTATGGAGATGTAGGTGGGCTGTGGGTCTCCAGGCGCCCCGAGTGTGGGGCCGTGATCATCCCCAGGACCGGGAGGGCGGGGACTGGTCTGAGACTCGTCGCTGCAGCCTGGCGGAAGAATGTGAAGGGAGCACTTGCTTCTGGCAAACGGACACAGCTGACCGCAGTGGGCTGGTAGGGTGCCGGGAGAGGAGACACCCACCCGTGCTCTGCCATCTCTGTCTTGCCCCGCCCCAGCCTCAGCAAAACAAAGCTGGGAACCAGACGGCAAGGGACCACGTCGGGGCAGGCTACAGATGCGTCTGCGGGGCCCACAGGAGAGTGAGGGTGGATCTTGAGGCCCAAGTGGCGAGATGCAGGAGGCGCAGCAGACGGACTGAGCGATGCGTCTCTTAAGATGGACAGCAAAGACCCACGGATAATAGCAACAATGGCAGTAATAGAGACGGTGCCTTCTACTGTCAGTTTGCTAGATGAAACCTGGGGCTTGGGGAGCCTACACCACGTCCTCCACATGACACAGCTCGGGAGTCACGCCCATCTGTCCCGTGAATGTCCACCTCATTTCCACCGCAGGCTGGACAGTGGCCAGGTCACGGCCGTGCTCTGCATCGTTGCCTTTAGGTAACCAGGAGGCCACAAGAACAAGTGGCCGTAAGAAGCCCCTTTCCCGTGCCTCCGTCCTCGCTGGGGACACAGGCTGAGGGCCCTGGAGACCTGAGGGGACCTCATGCCCCCACTGAGCCCTTTGGAGGTGGCTGGGAGTGCTGTCCCTGGCCGCCCATGTTACTTGGCCACCCTTACGTTGTTAGTGCTCACAGCGACCCCGGTGACGTCTTCGGAGGGAAACTTTCATCCTCATCTAGGGTCTGCCTGGCAGCTTCCTTCAAGTTGGCATTTGTGCAATATTAGAATGATCTTCTATTTTTGTGCTCAGAATCATTGTGCTTGTTGTACGCGCAGGGCAGCGCAGAATAAAACTGTTAGGTCAACCAGGCAGATTTGGGACATATTTGCCAAATATCCTTGAAGATATTTTGTGTCTCTAATAAAATCATATCTTGGGGGATATGGATGATTAAACTAAGAAGAAACAGAGGGAAAACCTAATTAAAGGCCTTTGGGGCTTGCTAACCCAGGCTGGAAAATACCCAAATCTCTTCCAATTCTTTAATTTAAATTGCATGTCCTCCTTATATTGCAAGTCTAATGTAAAGCCTTCTAAAATCAGAGAAGAGCCCAAGCAGAGTTCAAGCAAAGTTTATGTTTGTTTTAACCCCCACTGTGATACCTGTCCAGTCCACACATGTGAGCCCCCGGGACTTGTCTCAAACACAACAAGAGCTCTACGAGATAAGTCCTGTCTGTGCTCCATCTCCTAGGAAGATGCAAAGGGAAGCTGGTTGATGGACGCTTTTTGCCTTGTTTTGTTTTAGAACTGATTGAATGCAGGTTGGTCCTGGCCATGTCTAAGCTGTGTTTTCTTCTTCCGAAAGCTTTAGCAGAACCCCAAAGCTCACGGGGAGTTTTAGAAACAGCAGCGGATTCGATCAGGAACTGATTGATAGATCGGCTTGCTCGCTCCGCTCATTTTCTCATTCATTCATGCTTCCTCTGTCATTATTCTTACTCAAACGACAACACAGATATTACTGTAACTATCTCCCTTTCACCACTAAGGACATGAAAGCTCAAAGGACCCGCATTTAGCACAGGCTGGGTCTGAGATTTAGGCGGATAGTGGCCTAGTTTATACCTTGAATGACTTTGCACGGGGCTTGAGAATCTCCCACGAGCCCGTCCTTGACCTAGGTACTGGGATATGGAAGGGCTTGCTGTCTAGGTTCATGGTGTCATGTTTGTATGGAGACGATGATAAGAGAGCATGGTAAGTGCTAGGCCAGACGTGACATGAAGAGGAAGGTGTCCTGACTCCCCGGAGGAGAAGAGCCCCGTGTGCTGTGTTCAGAGCCGAGACCACCAAGCAGCGTCGTAGATGGCTCAGTCTCATCCCTCCTGTCTGGCCAAAACTCTGGTCCCCTGGCCATCAACTCTTCATCCCAGCCCTCCTGCTGCCCCCAGCCTCTGGTCACCACCTTTCCACTTTCTGCTTCTATGAGATCGACTTCTTCGATTCTCCAGTAGATTTTTAACTTTTTCGCGAGAAAAAAAAATTGTGAGGTGATGGACGTATGAATTAGCATGATTAGCTTTCTATGATGCACACATAGATCAAAATATCACGCTTTATCCCGTCAACATACCATATTTATTGTCTGTCAGTTAAAAAGGAAAAAGGAGAAAAAAAGAAAAATAAGAAGAGTACAGGGGATTAGGGATAGGGACATACTCTGGCTTAATACGTGGGGGTCTTTCTGGCTGGACCGCTGGGAAGGGGGCATGGGCGACAGGGATCCCGGTGGCCAGAGGAGGCATCGAGCGAAAGCTGAGGGTCTGAGGGGCCTCAAGACTGAGTAAGCGGGCAGCGGCCTGACTTTCCAGACCCTTAAAACTCCGTGCTTCTGCGGCCATACCATCCTGAATGTGCCCGATCTCGTCTGCTCTGGGGAGCGCAGACTGAGCATCTGTGCTTTCTAAGGGAGCTGGCGGTGTTCAGACGCACTTCTCTGGGAGGCGGATTCAGAATAAGGGCCAGTCAGCTTGGCAGTTCAGCCGTCTTGGTCGTCAGCGCTCACCAGGGTGGCCGTGTTCATGCTGTGACATAAATAATGACTTTTCAATTCATTTTCATTTCAAAAAATGGCACAATATCCGTGAATGGGTATTCATGATTGAGAACTCAGATAATATTCTCCACACATTTGGAGTAACTCTTGACTTAATTTCTTTTCTGTGATTTTTGCCTAATTATCAGTATGTATGGTGTGTTCACTTTTCCAAGTTGTTCCCAAGTTTTCATAAGTATAGTACACCTTTTAAATATATAAATTTGGAAAATGGGTATCCCCTGACTGTTTTCTATTATTATTATTACTAGTATTATTATCTTATCTTAGATCATTTCACTAAGATGTCATTTATTAGGGGGACAAAAAATAGTAAAAACATAGAATAGAAATGAAAAATTAGCTGCATCTCCCACACCCCAGGGTCAAGGGCAAGGAAACATCACAACTCTGTGTACTTCCAGGGATATTACCACTTTGATCATTGAACTTTGCCTCTGGTTCTGTGCTTTCTAGCAACCAAGGTAAAAAGGGAAACGAGATTACTTCCAAAATGTTTATTGTCTTAAGGTATCTCCTTCTGGAAGTGACCCCTCTTTTTTAAAATGCCTGTTTTTGGTGGCCCACGCTGATGCCCATAAGCAACTTCTCCAAGCCTGTTTCCAGGATGTTGGTCACATGTCCTCGACAAGATTGAAGGCTTCTCAAGGGGGTGGGGGCCTGTCTTACTCTTCTCTTGAATTACTCGGAATAACTGATTAGCAAACTCTCATGGAAACATTCGGGCTAACAGGGCAGAATCCTGTAATCAATCCCCCAGAAGTAGCGAGCAGGCCTGGCCCACAGGGTGGGGGGCCTACAGGGTGGGGGACCTACAGGGGGTGCGGTGGGAGGGGAGAGGGGAGCACAGAGTCATGGATGACACGCCCCCAGGTTTCAGTTGCTTCTGGCCTGCTGTGGGAAAGCCAGGTGAGTCTCAGCATTCCAACCCCCAAGTGGGAACGATCGCACACCACTCTCGTTTGCTTTGGACACGGCCTTGTGTTATACAGAGCTGCTGCCCTTGTCACTGTTAGGGAGGTGTTGGGGGTAAACTGAGCCCCTGAGAGCTTAGATCATGCACCCTGAAGGCTAACGATGCTCACAAGGTCAACCACGCACTCCCATTTCATGCAACAAGACTTGCCTAGGGGGGAGGTCATTATTATTATTGTTTTCTGGGCTTCAAGAGAAATTAGTTTTCCCAGAGGGGTTCTTTATGACAAAAGGATTGGGTAAGTCTGGCTGAAGGATTTAAACAGTGAGTGGCTGTGTATCTAGAAGTGTCTTGTTGTTTCATGACGTCTCTGTGCAGTCTGCTAGGTTGATTGGAGGTCAACTGTACCTCTTGCTCATGCAAACCAGAGTTCCTTGTATGTGTTTAGTCTTAAAAATGAATTTTGGTTTTTACCTAGGTTCTTCTGCTTGAACTTAGGGAAAATGTACCTGGGCTTGTTTGGGAAACTGAGGTGAGAGTCTCCCTGAACTGCTATTACTTGAGGAACTGACAAGGAACTTAGGGAAGAACTGGGAAGAATTATCCTAGAGGACTAGTTGAACTTCTTCCTTAGAATGAAGGTAAAATTCACACTATTGTTGTCAAAATGCCAGAGGTTTGGTGTAGGCCCTGTTGCTCACTGCACAGAAAGACAACCACAAAAACAACTGTTGCCAGGGAAGATGGCAATTTACTTGGGAGATATCAACTGAGAATAGGAAATCAGTCTTAAATCTGTCTCTCTAGCTAACTAAAATTAGGGGGTTTATATAGCAGGAAAGGAATGTAACTACGTGTGGGAAAACAGGAATTATAAAGAGATAAGGCAGCATTTATGAGGAGTGAGGGGTCTGATGTCTCATTGTCTGAATGTGGTGATCTGGTGAGTTTCAATTCCTTGCCTGAGGGTTGGTTCCTGAGGAAGGAACTCAGATAAGATACCTGTAAGTTTCCATTTTTAAGACCAAGGGAGTCCATGCCTATGTATGCTTAAAACCTCTGTGAATATCACTTCCATGGGGGCATTGAATTGGTATCAGTATGATGTAGTATTTTTCACTGAGGTTAGTTTTCCCAACCAATCTTCCATAAATACAGTTAGTCTCTGTCTTAAGATAGTTTGACTTGCAATTTTTGACTTTAGGAGGGTACAAAAGCCTTATGCATTCAGTAGAAACTGCACTTCAGTACAGTACTCAAGAAATTACATGAGATGTTCAATGACTTCTTATAAGATAGAGCTTGCATTAGATGATTTCTTCCAACTGTAGGCTAATGTAAGTGTTCTGGACACATTCAAGGTAAGCTAAGCTATGATGTTCAGTAGATCAGGTGTGTTAGGAAAATTTTTGACATGATATTTTCGCCTTATGATGCATTATTAAGCTGCAAGCCCACTGTAAGTTGAGGAGCATGTGTATAGAATTGAGCTCCACTGAAGTGGAGAGGAAGATAAGTCAGCATTGCCAGCAAAAGCAAAAGAACTGTTCTCATTAAGATGCTCCATGTCACTGAACAGCCACTTGGGCTTCTCTGAAAAAGTGAGCCACGTGTTGCCACACAGCTCTGTGGCTTGACCTCCTGAGGGCTCCTGTGGGTCACTCTGAGTGAAGGACGATGGCGCCAGGGAGACTCGGTACCCTTTGAGGCCAAGAGATTTATTAGAGCAGTGGCTACGGGGAGAGGGAAAGAGGTCTGTGGTGGGAAAAGGGAGTGAGAGAGAGAGGGCAAGAGAGAGGTCTGTATTTATCGGTTTTGGGAGGGGGCGGCCTGTGCTCTCTGAGCCTGGGCGTGTCAGCCAGAGCCATCTTAGGGTCTTTATTGGAGGGAGCTATGAGGTAGTATTCCTATAGGGAGATAATGTTTGTACGTGAGTTTAAGTTTCGCGCGAGCGGGAGAGGCAGGAATTTACGGCCTTTGTTGTCTTTGTTAGGTTCCCTAGTGTTGGCGCCATCTCGGGAGACATCCTTCTGGCTGTTCCCCGTGCCTTTCACTGAGCATGCCTGGGGTGTCCAACATTCCTACTACAAGTCAACACAAAGCCCAGAGTATGGGGTGGCAGGGTGATGTGGTGGCACCCAGTGGCACGGGACAGAGAGAGAAGTAAGGTACCACAGGGCAGCTTGATCCGTCACATTTCTCCCCCCTTACGTTCCTGAGCACACGTGTATTACCTGCTAAGCAGTCCAGGAGGGCTTGCAGGGACTTTTCAGAGGGCTGAGCTGTGCTGGAGCTGATGTAGTCCCTTGGTCTTTATTCCCATGTTTAATGCCAGTGGCTGACGCCTGAACTGAGGGGGAACTGCCACAACAATCAGTAGGGTGGCATCGTGCCGCGACGGCTCCAGGGCCCCGAGCCTCCAAGTAACAAAGGGAAACGCAACTCGCTGTAGAGAGTACAGCAAGGCCTAGGCTTCGTCAACCAGAAACCGCGTGCTGATCTCTGACTAGGGGCTATCCACTTTAAACAACCAAGTGTTTTCTTTGTTTTGCTTCTGTGAACACCTTATACAAGTTTTCTCCACTTGTCTCCTTGGTAGAGACCAAACTGCCTGTGGTCTGATGCTGCCCGGTTCATAAATGGCTGTTTGCTCAGATAGACCCTGAACATTTACATGTGCCTTCGTTTATTTTTTAACAGAGTCTACTGCAAGGAAGTGGCAAAGCCTGGGGAAAAACATTACTAACTGTGGGAGAGAGAGACAGAAAAGAGAGACAGAGGTTGGGGGAGAGAGGAAGAAAAGAGAAGGAGAGAGAGTGAGAGGAGGGAGGATGGGAGAGAGATGGGGGGAAGAAAGGGGGGGATGGTGAGAGGGAAGGAGGGAGGAAGAGAATTTCGAGCTGGGGTGACCCGGCTGTGACTCAACCTTCTTGTGTTTCAGTTTCGCCGCCCTCATGGAGAACACTGCTTGCTTCACACACTCTTCACGAGAGCTCAGGCCGCCATAGGTGAACACCTAGTACCTTGCATGGATTATGTGGTCTGCATCTGTTCTTCAGCATTCAACACAAATCCAGAAAGAGTAATAGCCGTGCAACACAAACAGCAATTTCTGGCCTACAGTCGTATCCTCGAAACACGTGTCTTGCATATTTACTATTCGGACATCATGAGGCATGGTACACTTAATTTTCAACAAACACTAAGACAGCAGGTCTGCTTTTATCTCCGTTTTACACACGCAGAGGCCAAAGCTCAGCGTGGCAAATGATTTGCCCAAGTCATTTAGCAAGTCCGGGTGGTGTGATTAATCTAAAGTCCGAGTCTTTTTACCCACTTCCTGGAAGTGGAAAGCCTTCAGTAGGTCCACCCAGTCCCTGTCTGTGAGGTTTGCCTGAGAATGTTGTTTGCTTCTTTATTTTATTTTGTTAAGATGCAGTGTACAATTCGGATTAGGTATGCAAGTGGTCATCGTACAGGGAAAGTTTGGTCTCCCTTTTGTTTGCTTCTTAACGCTAATGTCGCAGCCATCCGACAAGGCAGAGGCTGTCCCGCACACTGCCTTTCTTTCCTATAAGATTTATTCTAGCTGGGCTCGGTGGCTCAGCCTGTAATCCCACACCTTTGGGAAGCTGAGGTGAGTGAATTGCCTGAGCCCGCAGGTTCAAGATCCGCCTGGGCAGCAAGACCTCATCTCTACAATAAATCAAAAAAAAAAGTCAGCTGGGCGTGGTAGCGCATGCCTGTAATTCCAGCTACTTGGAAGGCTGAGGGGGAAGGATCGCCGGAGCCCAGCAGGTTGAGACTGCGGTGGCCAGGAGCGGCCACTGTACTCCAGTCTGGGTGACAGAGTGAGACTCCAACTCAAAAAAAAAAAAGATTTATTCTAAAACAGTGGTTGTATGACTCAATCTATAGGTCTCCCTTGCACCTTAGGGCTGATAGGCTTCTGGCATTTGGGTGTGTCTGAAACACTGCAGTTTTTAAACATTGAAAAATACATATATGTGTATATGTATGTATGAGGAAATAAAGACTGAATTAACATCCATTTTTGGAACACAGTTGCAGATAGAGTGAAACAGGCCTGTGGAGGGTTTAACTGCTAGCAGGTGTGTTTGCTGCCAAGAGTCCAGGAAGCTCCATGATATCAGGAAGAGACCAAGTCTATCTATCTATTATCTTCTATATCTATTATCTCTCTATCTCTCTCTCTCTCTATCATCATCATCATCAGCTCTGTCACTCATCTCTTGTTTACTGTCTTTTGCCACCACCTCCCAATACACATACACACTGTGTCGATTTTTCAAAACACCAACCAGTTTGACAATTCTCTGACCCCACCTGGGTGGCCACCTATTCAACTCTGACCTGACTACACAGCGGTCATGGGCTTAGTCCCCTAAGAATGCCCCCACTTCAGATACAACCAGGAATGGGGTCCCCAGGCACCCACACTTCTTTCGGATTTGACTACCAACTTGGGGGTTCTTTTGAGCCCTCGGGTTCCATAATTCACTAGAACGACTCACAGAACTCAGGGATGAACTTTACTCACGACCACTGATTTATTATCCAAGATACAACTCAGAAACAGACAAGTGGAACAGCGGTGTAGGGCAAGGTTTCGGATCGGGTGTGTGTGCGTGTGCAGGGGGAGGGGTGAGGTGCTGGAGGGTCGGGGCAGCGTAGGGTGCAGAGCTCCTCATGCCCACCCTCCCAGTTCTTGGATGTGTTCACTAACGGGGAAATTCCCTGAGCCTCCTTGTTTCAGAGTTTTCATGGAAGCTTCACTGTGGCGGCACGATTGATCGATTCATTGGCCACTGGTGATTGAACTCAATTTCTAGCCCCTTTTCCCTCGCTGGAGGCTGGAGCCTTGGGACTGAAAATTCTAGCCCTCTACCCCTGTGACCGTCTAATCATGTGGTTGGCTTTTCTGGTGACCAGCCTTCATCCCAAAGCTGTCCAGCTCCCTGGGGTTTTTCCCACACTCCATGAGTCACCTCCTTAGCATAAACTTGGGTGCGGTCAAAGGGGGCTCTTTATGAACAACAGAAGACACTACCACCACTTAGGAAGTTGTAAGAGTTTTAGGAGCCCTGTGCTAGGAACCCAGCCAGGGACAAACCAAACACATATTTTAACAATTATAGTGCATGCGCCGCGCGCGCACACGCGCGCGCACGCACACACACACACACAAATGCAGGCTTCATTAGAGAGAGACCCTGTCTGTCTGCGTTATGTACAGTCCTTAACACACAGTAAGGGATCCATCAATGCCTACTAAATTAAAAGATAGTGAACTTCCAATTATTTGACTGAGAGGCAGCATAGTGCAGAAATTAATGGTCATGATACTAATGAAATGATACTTAATATTAGCCACTGTGTTGGAGGGTTTCCTAGGTGCTGGGCCTTTGCTAAATACTTGAAGACACTGTCATGTTTAATCTTCACAATAATCCTGTAAGGCAGGTCGTTATCCCTCATTAACAATGAGGAGAACCACTCAGAGAAAGCCAAGAACCCACGTGAGTCTCATACCGTGTTGGTTGTAGAATCAAGAGTCTCTAACCAGTATCTCGGCTTTCAATGGCTTTATCTTGTTGATACATCCCATTAGAAGGAAGCATTTTTCTTTACAGAGTTGGGAAACTTTTTTTCTTAGGGGATGGGGAGCCCAGAGTCAAGTTTAGAGAACGTCTTTCCCCTTGGGTTCAGTGCCCTCCACCTCTTCATGGTTAGGGCGGATGTTGTGATTTGTAGTGAGGCTCCTGGGACTGAAAACCAGGTTTTTGTACATATATCTCGTTGTTGTCTGTGGGCCAAGACATAGTCAGCATATAGATGACAGGACTTTCCAAACAGTCTTGAGCTCTGTGCTCTGAACATCTTCCAAGTCTCCTAGGTTGTGGTGAAATGAAGCTGGAGAGTCTTGTCAACTCGAATGACTGCATCTGTGCCTTGGTGCAGTGTCCCAGGGGATGCCAAGGGACCAGACCCCAGTGTGAGGGACGTCAGGCCGGGTGGAGCCATGAGACTGCACCTCCTGTAAACATCCCCCGGGAGCTGCTCCAAAGAGCTCTGGGCGAAGTGGAGGACTGTGAGCTGGGCCTTGGAGTGGCCTCAAGAGGCCCTGAGAGCGGCATGGAGTGAGAGTTTTGGACTCACGGCGAGTGGGTTCATGAGGGCTGCTGCTAATCACCTGCCCGACGTGGCTTCAAAGTACGGTGGGGGCCAGAGCAGGTGTGGCGATTTCTGGGAGACGGGTTTTGGCAGAAACAGCTTGTCCTTTCTCGGCCCCCTGGGCTGTACGGCCTCTGCTTGGAGAAGCCTGGACCTGCTTGGAAGGACGTTCCCCACACGTTTCCTTAGGCAGGGGGGCTTGAGAAGCCAGAGAGGAGAACGCATCTACAGCCATGGGGAAACCTTCTCACGGGGGGGTCAAGGCTGGTCAGCAAACATGGGCTGCCTTCTGTTCCAAAGCAAGGATAAAAATTACTTGTTTTCAAACACTTGTGTTTTTTCCTTAGAAAGAATATTTCAAACGTCTAAATTAGGGATCGTTGTATGCCAGGGGCTGTTCAGAATGCTTTAAATATATTTAAATAAATAAATATATTTAACTTTATTTTATTTTTTATTTTTAGAGTTGGAATCTCACTCTGTCGCCCAGGCTGGAGTGCAGTGGCACACTCACGGCCACCACAACTTCGACCTGCTGGGCTCAGGCGATCCTTCCGCCTCAGCCTTCCAAGTAGCTGGAACTACAGGCGTGCACTATCACACCAAGCTAATTTTCTGATTTACTGTAGAGATGAGGTCTCACCATGTTGCCCAGGCCGTTCTCGAACCCATGGGCTCAGGCAGTCCTCTCGCCTCGGCTTCTCAAAGTGCTGGGATTACAGGTGTGAGCCACCGTGCCCAGCCATATTTAACTTTAAATCTTAGGGGTCCTATGGGGCAATTACTATTATTCTCACTTGCAGATCACAGAGAGGTCAAGTAACAATTAACATTACTCATAACCACTTGCCGTCTTTCAGCAGAATGGACATGTTATTTCCTTATTTGTTCATAAATAAAAGACAAAGATACCAGTGTCTCTTGCCCTTCCTCTCCCTGTTGAATGTTGACTCCCAGATCACGCTGACTGATTTCTTCATAGAGGGGCTGCTAGCATTTTGAAACACTTCCCGTTGCGTGCTCTTCCAAGGGTACTTGGTGACCTTGGCTCTCACTGCCATGGGACAATGATAAATTCCTCCTGGTTGTTGTGACAACTGGCTCCTTCCTACATATCTGAGAGCCCCCAGTAGGGTGTCCCTCCCACTGAGAGAGAGCAACTGAGGCATCTTCTGAGCATTCACTTTCTAAGACATGCTCTTTAGTTGTGTGTAAACATTGCACATATTTAGCCAAGGGTGGGAATCTTACATGGAGGGATGACACAGGCCAGCTCCCTTTTTTGGCAGGTGTAGGTAGCACCCTCCCTTCCGTCTTATGTGCATAACCTCACGTCTAGATCTAAGAGGCTCTGTTCTCAGCCTCAGCTGCAGGTTTTGGACTCCATCGAGAACTGAAAAACTATTTGCAACTAGGGTCAACTTACCACCATTAGCCATGAGACACTTGGGGTCCAGAGCATGTTTTATTATGATGTTTAAGTCAGAAGAAAACATATGTCTTTATGCAGTCATAAAGTATATGCGTGTGTGTGTGTGTGTGTGTGTGTGTGTGTGTGTGTGTGTGTGTGTGTGTGTGTGTATTTTATGGAGAAAAGAGTCACAAATGAAGGAATATGTTTCTATTTACAACCAAATCATGGTCTCATGAGCTGCTGGGTCTGGTGGCTACCTAATCACAAGATGGGACACGGTATCATGGATATGATGGACATACTCAGTTTGGCTGGATTTTGCCCAGGTCATCCAAAGTCAATGTGCTTGCTTTGGAAATCAATGCACCATGAGATTTTCCACAGCTGTTAAACTACCATGCTACTAAAAAACAGTCATGCATACTGGGAAAAGGTGTTAATGATCCCATTTGCAGGTCCTTAAACCTAGTCCATCCTTTAAAAAAATGTTCTACTGGGGTAACATTTATTTTTGAATCAAGAGGTACATGTGAGGATTTGCTACATAAGTGTAATACATGAAGGTGAGGTTTAAGCTTCTGACAAGCCCTCCCTAACACAGCTGTGATCCTGGTGCCCAGTGAGTGGTTTTGTATCCTTTCTCTCCCCCTCCCTTCCTCCTTCCCGTAGCCCAGCACCTGTTGTTCCCATCCTTGTCCCCATGTGTGTCCAATGTCTAGTGTCCACTTATGAATGAGTGTTCAGATTTTGGTTTCTCTGATAATTTGCATAGAATAATGGTGTCCAGCTTCATTCATGTTGCTGCCAGTAACAAGATTTTGCTCTTTAGTATGGCTGCATGGTATTCCATGGTGTATATAAAACATATTTTCTTTTTCCGGTCCACCTTCAATGGATGTCTGGATTGGTTCCATATTTTTGCTGTTATGAATAGTGCGGCAATAAATATACATGTGCTGGTGTCTTTTTTGTAGAACAATTTGTGTTCCTTTGGGTATATTTCTATTGAGGACACTAAATAAGATGTCTTTCCCCCAGTGCTTTTGTTGGCTTTGTCAAAGATGAGATTTTTGAAGGTCTGTGGTTGTTTCCAGGTTCTCTGTCCTGTTCCATTGGTATATGTATCTATTTTTGTATCAGTGCTCTTCTATCTTGGTTACTGCAGTCATTTAGTATAGCTTTAAGTATGGAAGTGTGATACCACCAGCTTTGTTCTTTTTGCTGAGGATTGCTTTAGCTATTTGGGTTCTTTTTTGCTTCCATATGAATTTAAGTATGCCTTTTCTAGGTCTGTGGAAAATGTTGCTGGTAGTTTGCTAGAGATTGCATTGAACCTGTAGATTACTTTGGATAGGGTGGACATCTTGATATTGATTTTTCCCATCCATAAGCATGGGATGCTCTTACATTTGTGTGTGCCATCTTTGATTTCTTTGAGCAATGTTTTGGAGTTTTCATTGAAAAGAACTTTCACTTCCTTAATTAGATGAATACTGAGGTATTTTATTTTTGTGTGTGGCTAGCATGAATGGGGTTGTATTTTTAATCTTGTTCTCAGCCTGCTTGCTTTTGCTGTATGACAATGCAACTGATTTTTGTGCACTTTTATATCCTGAGACTTTACTTAAATTGTATACCAGTGCTAGGGGTTTTTGGGCAGGATCTCTAGAGTTTTCTAGGTATAGAATCATATCATCTACTAAAAGAGATCATTTAACTTCCCCTTTTTCTATCTGGATACCACTCATTTCTTTCTCCTGCCTGATTGCTCTGGCCAGGTCTTCCAGTACTATGCTAAGTAGGGGTGGTGAGAGTCGACATTCTTGTCTTGTTTCAGTTCTTAGGGGGAATGCCTCAAGCTTCTGCCCTTTAAGTATGATGTTTTCTTTTGGTTGCCATAGAGAGCTCTTATTATTTGAGTGTTCCTTCCATGTCTAGGTGTTTGAGGATTTTTATCAATAAGGGATGTTGGATTGTATCAAATGCTTTTTCTGAGTCTGTTGTGATAATCATGTGGTTCTTCACTTTACATCTTTTCTGTAGTGGGATACATTTGTTGATTTGTGTTTGTTGAACCAGTCTTGCATCCTGGGAATAAAGTCCACCTGGTCATGATAAATGATCCTTGTAATGTGCTGTTGGATACGATTTGCTGGCATCCTGCTGAGAATATTTTCATCTATGTTCATTAAGGGAATTGGCCTGTAGTTTTCTTTCAGTGTGGAGTCTTTGCCGTTTTGAGATATCAGGATACTATTGACTTCATAGAATGAGCTAGGGGGGATTCTTTCCTTCTCAATTACTTGGTACACTTCAGTAGGGTTGATATTAGATTTTCCTTGTACATCTGATAGAATTCAGCTGAGAAATCATCCGATCTAGTGTTTTTTTGGAAGGGAGGTTTCTTATTACTGAATCAATTTCTTGGCTTGTTATTGGTCAGTTTAGGGTTTTGATTTCTTCCTGTTTCAATCTTGGTAGATTGTGTATTTCCAGAAATTCATCCATTTTAGATTTTTCTAGCTTACATGCATATAGTTGTTCATTGCAATCTTTGATAAGCTTTTGTGTTTCTTCAGGGTTGGTTGTAACAACCTTTTTCGTTTCTGATTAAATTTTTTGTTTATTTTTTGTTAATCTGGTCAGAGTTCTGTCAGTCACTTAGCTTTGATTTTACTTTGACTATTTCTACCCTTCTACAATTTTTGGGATTAGATTATTGTCTTTCCAGTTCCCTTAGGTGTGATGTTAGACAATTTGCTTGAGATCTTTCTAGTTACTTGATGTGTGCATGCAATGTTATAAAATTTCCTCTCAGCACCATCTTCAGAGTATTCTAGAGGTTTTAGTATGTTTTGCCTTTGTTTCTAAGAATCTTTTTATGTCTGTGTTGACCCAAGAGTCACTTGGAAGCATGTTGTTTAATTTCCAGGTACTTGTGCCTTTTGGGGGGACTCCTGCTACTAATGATATTTATTTTTATCCTGGTGCTGTCTGAGAAGATGCTTGGCATGATTTCAACTTTTTGAAATGTATTCATTCTTGATTTGTGGCTGAGTCTATGGTCAATCTTGGAGTATGTGCCATGTGCTGATGAGAGGAATGCATAGTCTTTGGTCGTTAGGTAGAGTGTTCTGCAGGTGTGTATTAGCTCTAATTGGTCATGTGTCAAGTTTAGGTTCTGGATTTTTTTTGTTAGTTTTCTGCCTCAGTTAGTCTAAAGCTGTGAGTGGGATATTGAAGTCTCTGACTAGGTAAGGGCAGTGATCGCAGCCTCCTGGATGCAAGCTGCATTTGCAGCCCTGCACGGGAGCTGGGACAGGTGATGGCATTATTGGAGAAACATCCCCAAGGTGGGCGCTTCACCCCAGCTGTGGGCTGGAGAGGGGGGAAAGGAAAAATGACACGAGGCACAGACCACCCCTGCAGACTGTGTCCTGTGGGACTTCTCCATGCGGGCAGGGGGTTGGAGGCTATTGGACTCACCAGGAACTGGAACCCTTGGGGCCTTGTATGGACTTGACCAGCGCCTCTGTCCTGATTCGGGACAGCTTTCCATGCCCGGCCAGTACAGGAGGGCGTGGGAGGATGACCTGGGTCATTTCTCCCTTAGCTGGGACTGCAGTGGCTCCCGGAAGGTGCAAGCCCGTCCTTCCGAGCACCGTGTCAACTAGCCATTGAAACAAGCCACAAAGCCAGAGGGCATCTGACCTCTTCTCTTGAGTTTGTCTCCCACCAAACTGCTACCCACTCTCTCCTCACCATTTACATTCAGAACAACTCATTTCCCTTCTTTGTCTCAGGTTCTGACTCCGTATCCAAGCTCAAGCTCCACTTCAGGCCTTCTGCAGATTTTTTCGCCTTTTCGGCTGTCTTTAGTGATGGAAACTTGGAGCCACGCCTGGCTTCTGCTTTTGCTCGTTTCTGCTTTTGCACTCACCATGTCGCAGGTGATCGCTTCATGCTTCAGAACCCTGGCTCTGCGATGCACCCTGTCCTCGGGGTCTCCTCTGCAAAAGCCCCCCGCGCGCTCCGACGCTCGTTGACACCGAGCAGACCTGGGGGGGGGCTGTGTGTGCAGCTTGATGTATCGCCTTTGTGGGGGAAGAGGGTGCCTGGTGGCTCATAGCAGCATCCCACCAGGAGGCTCTTTTGACAAACCCTTTGACCAGGGCTTTATGAATTATAGAAAAATGATATCATAATGATACACTTGCACACCGGTTTCCTGAAAATAGATTGTTTTAATTTTGCTGTCCTTTAGGAAATGTGCACTTACACTGACGTGAATGGTCAAGTCTTGAGACGCAGCCAAACCACAAGCACAGCTCTGGAGTAACGATCGCGGGCTGCAAAGACGGTTGTCCTTGCAGGAAAGTCCATCAAACACCGACGCTGGGGCTGGCTGACTTGCGCTGAATGAGGGGGGAAAGGAATGGCTGCAGGTTCTTGCTCCCAAGGCTGATGGAAACCCTTCTTGTTTCCCCACAAACCAGATTCTTTGGCTGCCGGCCCAGCACAGGGGGTCGTCCAGGATCCTGTGAGCCAGTGATTCTCAACTCCTTCCTCCTCAGGACATCCTTCTGCTTAACTCCAGGGACTGTAGAATCATACAAGAGACCTGCAGCGTAACTGGAGACTTCTCCTGAGAAGGCAAGCAGTGGTTCTTACCCGGTTTTCATAGATTCTTTTGGAGGAGACCACGGTTTAATTTGAAGAGTCCACAAAAGTTCTACGATTCTATATCAAGCTCACAGTTATGTTTTGTCCAGGAGAGAAAGTCCATCACATTCATTAGACTCTCAAAGTGGTCTGTGATGCCCCAAGTTTCTGCAGGATATGGAAGCAGGTGTTTCAAAACCAAAGGCTGAAGTTATGTGGCCTTTTTTTTTTTTTGAGTTGAGTCTCACTCTGTCACCCAGGCTGGAGTGCAGTGGCATGCTCACGACCACCGCAGCCTTGACCTGCTGGGCTCTGGTGATCCTTCCACCTCAACTTTCCAAGTAGCTGGAACTACAGGCATGTGCTGCCATGCCTGGCTAATTTTTAAAACATTTATTGTAGAGATGAGGTCTCATCAAGTTTCCTGGGTTGGTCTCAAACTCGCGGACTCAGGCAGTCCACTCGCCTCGGCCTCCCAAAGTGCTGGGATGACAGGCTGAGCCAGCGAGACTGGCCGTGGCCTGTCTTATGAAGCATCGGGGTCTGCAAAAAGGGCAGGGCCTTTCTTACTTGTTTTTTTCACTTTGGCTTTCTAGGTGGCTAGACCTAGAACACTGTTGCTGTGAGATATATCAGCAAATTAATAGGCATCTTTGCAGAAGGAAAAAACCGTGGTGTATGTTTAATGTACTAGTCACTTAGATTTCAGAAATGTTGAAACGTGAAAAAAAGTGGGTCTCACAGTAGAGAAAGCATGATAGCATCAGCTTGGTGATTCCTGGTTGAATGGATGAGTAAGTGCTTGGTTGCTGGCATGAAGAGTCATAACCATAGCTCCCATATACCACTTGTTTATTATGTGACAGGCAGGTTGCCAAGTCCCTACACACATTATCTCATTGTCTGGTGCTTCCACCAAGACTTCCAGCAAGTCTCATCACCTCAGCCTGACAGTAAGGAAGTTGAGCTTGGGAGAATAAAGAACTTTCAGAAGACCTCGGTGCTCATAGGAGGCAGACCTGAGCTCGAATCCGGGTTTGCTTGATCACAAATCTCCTTCTCTGAAGTCTGGAAGGTGAAGCTTTGGGCAGCAAGTTTGTCCACCCATGTCTCTCCTCTCTTGCCCTCAGCCAAAACCAGAATTCTTGATGCTTACATAAGGTATGATTTCCTTCATACGTGTCTCCACTGCCTCCTGGGTTCGTTCACCCTGGGATTGATTAGAACTTTGAAGCATAAAAATGGCTACAGGTTGCATTAGTACCAATCAGGTAGAAAGGCAGCTGTTTTCTTAGGAGGGCAGGGGGCTGTGGTTGCCTTGTGGGAATATCAGAGAAAACCTCTGCCAGGAATACAGGTTAGCATTTATCACAAATTAGTACATATGCATGTGAGTATATGCGTGTGTACTTTTTTCCACAATATACCAATGAAAATATTGGCAATGTAAATAGACTGTCCTTTGAAAAATCCTGCACAGGGAAAAAAAAAAACAAACCCTGGTAAGCAATGAATATGCAGTTCGTCAATAATTATTTTTTGGACAGGATGACTAAAAGCAGTGATGAAGTTGTCATTTGAGGAAGAAACTAGAACAGGAACTTTTGACACCACGGGCAAAAAATACTCTACAAGTAGCAGGCGTATTTTGGAACATAATTTGAGGAAGGGAAGACAGCAAAGGATAACCACCATCCAAATATGTGACCATTCACCATTTTCTCTAAGACAGCAGGAAAATTGGTTAGATTTAGAGGTTCATAACCACTTGCGGTCACTCCAAGTTTAGTGATTTTTCAGCCCCATTCTTGAGCAATAGAAGCATTTTTTGGTGTTAGGACTCTGAAACCTTGTCTTGCCTTGCCCTTACAGGAATCTCTAATGTCCTTGTGAATCTAGGTTCTTAGTGTAGTTCAGATTCTATTTACTTGGGTTATTATATTCACTCCATTCAGACTGACATGTTAACTTGAATCTAGTGTTCAGCATATTTCTGGACCTTAAGTTACTTACTTCTTCCTGGGGAGTTGGCAAGAAGTCTGGTGAACATTCATTTTTAAATCCTACAAAGAGAGATTCACTTTAACTGAAACCCCCTTGGAGCTATCTAAAATTACAGCCATAATTTCTTAGGCACAATAGTGGTAGCTTGTCAAAATATATATAATATATGTGTATATATGTTATATATACACTTTTTTCTTGGTTCACTTCAGAGGTTACCAAAAACATTTGCTGATACTTTTAACATAGAATCATTTAGAAAGCATCTTTGTGCTATCCAAAATAAAATAAAAATATCCTGTTTAATATTCTGGCTTTAATGTATTTGTTGTGTTTATTTACTTTAAATGTAGCAGATATTTTTGTAAGACTTTTCATTTAGCTTTGGTGATTTATTATCAGGTCATTTCTTTCCTGGGTATAGTTCTCAACTTCTTTGTACTTACTTGTTGGGTTTTGTTGCGATGTCTTTGTGTTTATTTTTGCTCTTTTATATTGAGAGAGTGTTGTATGGAAGCCAAGATACTGACTTGAAAGTGGAAAACTTAGGATCTTGGACAAACTCCCTAATATCTGAATCTCTATGTTTCAGTCTGTAAAATGGGGGTTAGACTTGTTGCACTTTCAATTTTACAGAAGAGTCTTCTCAAGGCGAAGTAGAAAACTACATGGGGAAATCACCTCCTAAACCAACCAACCAACAAGAAGTATATGTGTTTCTTCACCTGTCAAATGGAATCGATACTTATTTACACAGTTGGTATGAGGATTAGATAATCCATGCATGTGAAGTGCTTGTATTTGCACCTGGTGCGTAACAAGCACTTGATGAATGTTCGACAATATTACTGTGAGTCTAACAATTAATCGTGCTAAATTTGTGGTCCCTAAGGCCGTTTCAGTTTTGCAATACAAAATAATCCATCTGAAGATGGGTAGGACATCACCAAACCAGAACCAAACTGGATCAAGAGCCAGATCCAGAAACAAGCACACAGAGTCAAAGGAAACCAGAAGACTGAACAAAGATACACTTCTGGTGCTACTTGGGAATCATTTCAAGAACGAAAAAGGATGTGTCTGGGCGGAAAACGCCTAACACCTGCCAGGTGCTTTTTTTGAGCCATACAGTTTCACTGGTTTTAACACATAAGTCACTTGGACATTTGGGTGAGAACTCCAGAACTGCTGAGTCTAATTTTCACAAACTTAGAAAGATGACCCTTATGTAAATATCACATGAAGAAGTATACAATATTTTATTCAACTCATCAGTTACCGAGGTAACCAGTAATTTGGTAAAGCTGGTTCAAAAGAGAATTGGAGGAGAATTGGAGCCTGATAATTTGCATTATCAGGCTATTTAAAGGAACGCTGAAGTACATTTGCAACTACATACATGCACTGGTTAATATCTTATAGGATAATGTAACTTTTGGGGTTATCTTTTCTATTAGAGAGAAATCTTCAAGTTAGCATGTAACATCATAGAACCTGAGCACTAATAAAAACATAAATATCAAAGACCAGTTAAGGTTTATTGTCCTTGGTAATTAAACAGTTTTTAGGTAAGCCTGTGAAACAATGCCTCACTATGGTGATGGGACAGCCATCATTCTCTTGCTTCCAAGTTTTGGATAATTTATTTTTATGTTTTTTAAAAAAGAAAAGTTTATTTAAAAGTAAATTAGAGAGAGAAAGAGAAGGGAGAGGGAAGATTCACCTCCCCAAGGTGTGGGAGGGGACCAAAGCCAGGAAGCATGGCGACAGCCGTAGCTCCAAGGGCACATGGCCACACCAGAGTCTAGCAAGGCAATGGCCCTGGATAACTTACTTTTATCAATAAAAAACAGTAGAGGGTTTTAAAGAGAGGAGTGAGGGACATTTATATTTTAAGAGAATCACGAGACTGATTTGGGGTATTAGACCTTAGGAGACCAGCAGAGGAAGCAGGAAGCCCTTACAGGAGGCACCCACTGTATTCTCTGTGAGAGACCACGTGGCTGTGGAAGACGTGATCGTGGCTGCGATGAAGAGAAGTGGCCATATTTGCAAAGCATTTTGAATGAGAGCCAACAGCATTTGCTGATGGATTGGATAGAGTGTGTGAGAGAAAACAGAGGCAAGGAGAATGATAGGCTTTTGGCCAAGTCCTGGGTACTTCGTGCTGAGGAACACAAAAAGTTCCCTGCTCACACGGAGGGAAATGCAGGGTACTGGAGCATTTTTTAAAAAGCAAACACAGTGCGAATTGCAAGTTCAAACGTGTTTATAATAAGTAAAATGTTAGGAGAAATAAGAAGTGTGTGGGTTGTGGATACAGCGTGGGAGCCTGCTCTCCTCGGTGGAGGAGGAAGCGCTCGCGGCGAACAGGGAGGCGGAAGCCGAGGGTCCCGTCACGCAGAGCCACGGAGAAGCACTCCAGGAAGGGCACCGCGGCGCACGTGTGCTGAGGGAACCAGAAGAAGGTGGCCTGTGTGGATGGAGGGGAGGCGTACAGGGGAGGCGTGGTGGCTGCTTGGACGAGGCAGGGGCCGTGGCGATGGAAGCAAATGAAGAGAGATAGGATGTGGTGGAAAGCAGAGTTCCTCACTGAGGTCTCTTATGAGTGGGGAGATGTCTCTTGCTGATGGGAGCCCTCCCCTCGTAATCAAAGACTTCGCTTCTCTGGCTCTCGGGCTCCCATCGTGTGAGTTCTGAGTTGCAAGTCATTCATTCGACTACAAGCGAGACAAATCCGACTAGGGAGAATTAACTGGCTCATGGATTTCAACGCCACAGTCCTAATTACAAATTCAAAATTGTTTACGACGAGGTCAGGAAAAACACGAAGTGCGTTGAATAGGCCGCGGAGGGACTAGAGAGGGACCAGGACCCCTCTGAACCCCCAAAACAGTGAGAACCGGGTACTCAGTGAAGCCAAGGCGGAGTCATTGGCTTTCAGCGGTTTTCCTCCGGGTGCCAGCTTGATATTTCTTTATGAGACAGAGTAGTGAATGTAAGAAGTCACATGTGCTCACTTCTGCTTGCTGACATAATATCACAAGTCCGTGCCTCTGTGGTGATGATTCAGCTCTCCAGAGATACACTTTGAAGACAAAGCACGACAGAGCATCCGTCCCCCAGGTCTAACCTGAGTCATCGTAGTCCTTAACAGATAAGGGGCCCCGGTCCTTGCTTTTCCTTCGTATTAGATAATGCCCTTCAGGGAAGTGACTGCACCTGGTCATCTGTCACTAGATGTCCTCTTCCCCCCAGATCCTGGCGGCTCTGCTTGACTTCCGAGCCCGCGGGATGTGGTTTTTCACGCATTGAACCTCTCCGCTGCACATGACCCATGAGCTGGAACACTGTGCAGCAGCCTGATAGAACCTCTAGAACCTCTCTACAGGGCTTCTCCCAGCTACAGGCTGGTCAACAGCCCTCACTGAGAATTCCAAATGGAGCGGACTTTAATTCTCCAAAAGTTTGACTTTTTAATGTATTCAACACTCTCAAGGAGACTCCTGAATTATAAGCCTTAAAACGTCTGCCCTAGGCAAGGCTGTGGTCCCAAGTTCAGAATCCTAAGAAAACGTCCTGATTGGCCCAGCTGGGGCCAGGTGCTTATGGTGGAATAAGCCAGAAGCTCAAGGTCACGTTGGAATAGGGCAGCTATTGTGAAATAGTCAAAGGCGTGTGAAGAGTGGGCCCCCAAAGCGTGCGTGGAAGAGTGCGAGTGTGACTATTCTCACATGTGAGCTGAGGATACTGAACTAGATTCACCAACTCGTTCGGAAAACACCGCGCATCGGCTGTGTGTCGTGTCTGAGTACTTGAGACATGTCTGCTGACGACTCTTCCCATAGTGATGTTCTGAAAGTCTGGGAGATTTCAACCACCCGATAACAAAGCAGACAATGGCTCGGGCACCTGTGCGTTTTAAGTAAGGATCCTCATGTGTACCATTGTTTCTCAGCAGTGGAAATACACCGTTTTACTTTGCGGACAAAACAGCGCCTTAGGTTTCTAATTTATTATGTCTTAACCTTTATGGGGGGATCAATTTCTTCCAGTGTTTTGGGAATACTCGACACACTGTGTGCAAGGCTTGCTGTCTTGAGCATGCTACACGATGACAAAGTTGATAAGGATTCTCCAAGTTACGCTGTTATTCGTTTCCAGAGATGTACAAACATAGTTTGGGAACCCAGTCTTGGTCTTTCTTTAGTAAACTCTTATCAGACACCAGAATTTAAGAGATTTTTTTTTAAAACATGGGACTAACCAGGCTGTCTTGGACTGGACTAAAGAAAATGAAGTTGGATTAGATTAAAAAAATGTGGT
This sequence comes from Carlito syrichta, assembly GCF_000164805.1. Taxonomy (NCBI): domain Eukaryota; kingdom Metazoa; phylum Chordata; class Mammalia; order Primates; family Tarsiidae; genus Carlito; species Carlito syrichta. The sequence goes on along the minus strand of NW_007247744.1, from coordinate 170,482 downwards.
CCATATACACCATGGAATATTACGCAGCCATAAAGAAGGACAAACATATGGACTTGGCAGCAACGTGGATGGATTTAGAGTCAATCATCCTCAGCGATCTATCACAGAAACAAAGGGCAGAGTGCCATATGTTCTCACTCATAAGCGGACCTTGAACAATGATCATAATACTATAAGAAAGGGATTGGCAGTAGTGGGAAACTGCCAGGGGAGGGGGGTGGGATTGGTAGTTGAGGGTAACTGCGAGGGGAGGGAGGGGCACATCTCGTCAACAAGGGTACCTGCATAATCAACATTTGTATACCTAACCCGGAATTGTACCCCACATCTTTAAAATAAAGAAAAAGAGAATTTTTAAAAAGATTCCTCTTTTCCTCCATTCCTTCTCATTGTTACTCAGGACTTAAACTCTTTTTCTATTTCATTCATTCCCTTGGGTATCAAATAGATTGTGTGTATGTGTGTGTGTATTTATATTTCTATATATATATACATATAAAATGTATACGATTGTATATGGGAATGTATATATATAAGATTCTTCTAACCGCCCACTCCATGTCTCTGTTCAATGACCCGACAACTTCTCAAACCTGATATGCCCCCACCTGAGCTCCCAGTCTTTCCCGAGGACCTGTTCCTCCTCCTGTAGCACCCCCATGAAGGCAAGTGGACTTGTCCCTCTAGTTGCTTCAGCTAGGTGACATCTCTTCCTCTTGTACCTGATAGCGAGTTCTCTCGGGAAGCTCTCTCAACCTGTCTGCAGCTCCTGACCACCTTTGGTCATCGTCTCCTGCTGCCGTCCAGTTCAGGTCACTACAGCCTCTTACCTGGAATCTGCATTGGCCTCCTAACTGGTCTCCCTGCTTCTGACGTTGATCCCTACAGTGAGCTCTCAACAGAGCAGCAAGGAGGGTTCCATTAACGCCTCAGCCAGGCCACACCGTGATCCTGCTAAACCCTGTAGGTGTTTCTACTTTGCTGAGGGTTTTCAGCCCTCGGCCCGGCCTGTGAGGCACGCGGTGGCGTCCCCTCTCACACTCTAACTTCCTCTCCTCCCCCGAGCACTGTGTTCTTGTCACCTGCCCTCCTTACTGTCCCCAAGCAGGAGCACACACACATGCTTGGCCTGGAGGGCTCCTTTCCCTGAATCGCCCAAGGCTTGATTCCTGACCTCTGGTAGGCCTTTGATCAGCTGTCACCATGACAGGTAGAACAATGGCCCCAAAGCCGCCTGGGTCCTGTCCTGGAGTTTGTGCAGATGCAAGGCTATGTGGCAAAGAGGGATTAAGGTGTGGGTGGATTCAGATCACTGATCCGTGACTTTCACACGGGGGAGCAGCGGGCTCGGGCAGGGTGTCCAGTGTGGTCACAAACCTCTAGAAGGGGACGCGGGATGTGGGAAAGGATGAGTCAGAAGGAGACGTGAGGACAGAACCGTGTCCAGGGAGAGGCAGTGTGGCCGGCAGGAGGAGACATGGGCAGGGGCCGAATTAGGAGTGTGGGTGGCCTCTGGACCTGGAGGGCAAACATGGCTTCTCCTTCAGAGGGTCTGAAAGGCTGGAGCGAGGCAGCACCTTGATTTCAGCCTGGGAGAGCTGTGTGAGGTGTCCGACCTCCCACACTGTGCGACGGTGGCTCCAGGGCTGCCTGGGTCCTGGCCCGGGACACGCACAGGTGTTGGGTGACACGGCAAAGTGCCTCTTGCCAAGGCTCTGAATTTGTAGTAACCCATTGTGGCAGTGACAGGAAACAAGCACAGCCTCCTACTGCAAGGCCGCCCGGTTGGTCCTCTTGAAAGCCAAACCCTTTCTCCATCCTGTCCATCTCCTTCTCTTCTGATCCATCGTTCCTCATAGCACCTGCCACACCTGCCATAATATATAGTTCACTGCCGGGCTGCGTGGCTCAGCCTGTCATCCCGCGCCTTTGGGAGGCTGAGGTGAGTGGATTGCCTCAGCCCGCGGGTTCGAGACCCGCCCGGGCAGGCGAGACCTCATCTCTACAGTAAATCAAAAAATCAGCCGGGCGTGGTAGTGTATGCCTGTAATTCCGGTTACTCGGAAGGTTGAGGCGGAAGGATCGTCAGAGCCCAGCAGGCGAGGCTGTGGTGGCCGGGAGCGGCCACTGCACTCCAGTCTGGGCGACTGAGTGAGACTCCGACTCAAAAAAAAAAAAAAAAAAAAATATATATATATATAGTTCACTTATTTATTGTTCCACTCCCTCCCCACTTGAATGCATACACCTGAGGGGAGGGGTTTTCTATTTTATGCACCTGTGTGTACTCAGTGGGTCGAATTGCGGCTGGTGCCTAGTGGGTACCTAGGAATTATTTGTTGATTGAATGAATGAATGGATTGACTGAACCTTGATCCCAGAGGCTGGGGCCGGGTGCTGGGAATACAAAGAAGAATGTACTGCAGACTTTGCATTGTCTAGCGGGGACTGGGGAAGCGTGAACCACTCACCTAGAATCACATACAAGATGAAGCGGGATGTCCCAGGGGACCAGGAAGCCATTGCTCAAAGGGCTCAAGGAGGGTTTCAGGGGAAGGCAAATCAGAGATGGGAAGTCGAAGAGGTAGATGAAAACATGTCCAGAGAAGGGCATGCCTGTTACATCTGCAGCCTCGTGCTCGTCCTGATGCTCCTAAGCTTTCTGGTTCTCTAAGAGATCACCAACTTCGGGAGGTCACGGGCCACACCTGCATTGGAGTCTGCTAAGATCATGCAGTGATTCAAGGCTAACCTGACATGCTGATCTCTTAAGGTTGCACAGCGCTTTAGGGTTTATAAAATACCTTCACACCAACTTATTTAAGCATCGTGAAGACTCTGAGAAGGATGTAGACTGGTATCTTCATCTCGGTTGCAGAAATGCTAACCTGGGCAAGTCTAGATGACAGCAGTGGCATCATCACTGGCTTACTTCCAGCTTTACACAGAGTCTCACACGTGCCAACTTCCCTCCCCCTTCCTCCAGGTGGGTGGGCCGAGGACAGTTACGATGGACACTTGGCTGAGGAAGAGGTTGAGCCTGAGGGAGTTTACGTGACTGTCCTGGATCATGCAGGTGTTAGGGAACGGAGCCACGATTCAAACTATCTCACATCTGGTCCAGTGAGTTTATTCTTAACGTGTGGGTCACAAGGAGCCCCGGGACACCCTCCAGCTATTAGGAGAGAAGGGTGCTCAGACTTTGGGACGGAGTCCAGCGGTCCCCAGTGCTTCCCCTACTTTCCGTGAGTCTTTAAGCCTTAGTTTCCCCACATGCGAGAGCGTCTGCCGGGCGGTATTTGCTGGTTTTGGCTGCAGCAGTCAGGAGAAGGCTCTGTAATAGGACAGGAGAGGAGGCAGCGTGGAGTTTCATCACAGAGGGAATGGCGTGGACTCAATCATCTGCCCATGTGACAAGCCAACAGGATGTGATCGGAGTGTCTTCCTGAGACATTGTCTTCACCCAGAGTATCAGGGCTTCTCTGCGCACATGTGTGTATGTGTATGAGTGTGCATGGATTGAATATTGAGCCAGCATATCCAATGGGCCACCCCATCTGGGACTGGTCTCTCCTAGGCATTTATTATTTTTTCCCTCCCCTTTCCTCCCAAGTCAAGTTTAGTACCCTCTTTGTTCCTGGTTTTGCTCGACAGAAATGCTGTTTTATTTTGTCCAAATCACAGCTTTGTATGAAAGAGTATGGGAGACCTCCCAGGTTGAGGCCTGTGCTTATGAGTTGTCTGATTTCTTGGGGGCACGTGGTGGTTGGCTACGTTCTTGCATTCCCAGCCAGCCTCACCTAGAATCGATTTCTGTGTATCGATAAGCACTGGGTGTGGGAGATGCGGCCCGTAGAGGGAGCCAGAGGCCGCGGCAAGGCTTCAGGCCCGTGGAAATAGTTCCCAAACTGTTTCCGCCACTGTCTTTTGGTGGAGACAGTTACTTCTTGTGACATGGGCATCTGACAGCAGGATCAATAGAGGACGGCCACTTCTGCTCACACAGCCGGGCAAACACAGCAGACGCCATGACGTCTGGAAAAATAAAAATCAAGATGTGTTTCAGAACGCTTTGCTCTTCTGTTCTGTGAGTAGACACAGCCAAGGGAAAGCAGGGCCATCCTTCGACCCGACTGCTTTTCCGTCACAGGGGACGTCCTGCGTGAAGAACATGGGGACTGAAGTTAGCTCCCTGCGAGTACGGCGTCAGTCCTGTCCTGTCCTGTCCCGTGGATGCTCACCTCCCTGGTCACCAACGCTCCTTACACTTCCCCCTCCTGCTGCTGACAGTGTCCCCGCAGGGCCCAGCGTCTCAGAGCTGGTGAGGCTCTGAAAGAGTTAATGGCCTAAAACCTTTCTGATAATCCGAGGCCAGCTTCCTAAATTCTGGTCTTCGTTTTTTAAAAAAATTACTTAAGAAATATCATGGGTGGGAGGAAGGGAGGATGGGGGCCCACGACAGCCCCTGGAAGTCAGGTCCCCTCCCCGGGAGAAGGGGCCCGCCAGAAGCCCACGCTTCACCTGCACACAAACTACTTATGTAGCAAATCCTCACATGGACCCACAACTCCAAAATAAAATAAAATGTATCTGAAAAAAGTGAATGCAGAGGAAGTCCCAGCGACGCTAGGGATTGTGCGGTGGGATTTGCACAGAAGGGGCTTCTCCTGGGGTAGCACAGTGAGCTCGCTCACCAGTCAAGCGCTGGGGTCTGACCCCTCCCCTGTGCCACGGACGGAGCACTGGGCCCTCTTCAGGTGCTCTTTCTGTTCCAGGACAGACAGGGTGGGTCCCTCGGCGGGAGGAGCACCGATGACCCAGCAGGATAAGGACGAGAAACAAGGCGATGCTGTGAATTTCCATTTGGGTTCTGTTCCCTGGCAGCAAGGGAGGCTCCTGAGAGGAGGACGAGGGCTCCAGACACGCCTCTGTGTTTAGAAGCCACAGACACATGAGGAGGGGCAGTGTGGGCACCGCTGGACGGTTAGTGACCAGACCCTTCCGATGCCTCAGAGCTGTGGAAGTAGCTGCTTGTCCTGAATAGACAGAGCGGGCACAGCTGGGGAAGACTCCTGGCGGGGGAAAGCTGCCCTGCCAGGCCTCTCCTGATGGCCCCTGGCTTCTGCTGTGCGGTGAGAGAGAGCCCGTGTTGAAATGCTTGCGGCTCCACAGCGCTGGGTTCCCGGTGCTCCTCCACAGACTTCTGGCTGCCCAGAAGACGTCCCTGGGTGCAGCTGGAAAAAAAATGTGTGCCCCCAGCTCTTGTGGACGCTGTGGGGACACAGCACCCCGTGCCCACCCTCCTGCGGGGTCCCCCAGCTCGGTCCGCGGGACCAGCACAGATGGCAGGAACCGAGGGCCACCCTTGCTTCTGGAAGGCGGCGGGGGCGGGTGCAGGTCTGAATCTGCGTCCGGAGCCCCCTTCCGTCCTGACCTCCGGGGTCAGCAGTGGTGTGCTCGTGGCTGACAACAGCATTTCTCTGTCGCCAGGAGCACTTTCTTCTGGGCCGCAATCCGGAAGGTCATACTGCACCAAGGTCCAGGGGCCACGCCCCCTCTCCTGTTCCAGCAGGAACTCGGAGTTGTGGTCGCTGGATGCCACGGTGAAAGGGGCAGTGCTGAGTTCTGGGGGGAAGGAGGAGCCGTGGGCTCTGGGGTCCCAAGGGACGGGTGGCGGAACTTCCGTGGAGCGTCCTGGCAAAACCAGAGCCTCTCGAGAAGGACGTGTGAGACCCACACCCTGAGTAGTCAAGCCCAGACTCTGGACCGCTGCAGGCCAAGAGCCTGATCGTTTTCTACAACTAATCTTGAGTGCTCTTCCGTCAACGTGTAATCATCTCAGCAGAGGCTAGAAAGACAGAAACAAGAAGGAATCCGGGTGAATGGAGTCAGAGTTCCAGTATGGCCAGCTCCCAGGGGCGGTAGCCTGAGGGTCACAGAGGCGCAGGGTGGCAGCTGCCGTCAGCGTGCACAAGCCCGCCCCGGGCACCTCATCTTCCAGTTTAGCCCGAGACCCCGGGCCACAGGCACCCACAACCCTCTGCCTGGGACTTTCCCTCTGTCTGTAGAGACACACGTACTGGACCTGCGCTTGGGGCAGGCTGAATATTCCAGGGAGCTAGTGACCCTGCAGACAGTGGTGAGCGGGTTTGGGGCACCCATGCCCCGGCCTCCTTGGCCTTCAAATGGCACAGCAGCGAGATGTGCTCTACTCTGGTGGTCCTCAAAGTGTGCTTCAGGGACCTCTGGGGGACCCCGAAATGCCAGGAGGAGGTCTTTCTGTGTTTTGGACGGACATCAAGATGCCATTCGCCTCTTTCACACCCATTCTGTCACGCGGCGTGACGGAGCTTCCGGAGGCTGAGCGACGGGTGATGATGTCATGCTACGGAGGCTGGCCTCTCATGGGGGCAGCGCCAGCGGATGTAACTCACACAGAAACTCTTTGGAGTGCTCAGTGGTTTAAAAGCACGACAGGGTTTTGAGACCAAAACGTTTGCCGGCAGCCGCTCTCCCGGCTCCTCCCAGCCCCACAGAGGCTGAGCCCCATTATCTGAGGTGACCGGCCTCATCAGCAATTCCGGCCGTGGCCTCTTCCACTCACGCCTCGCCTCTCCCTCATCCAGTCTGGGCGCGGGGTCCGCGACGGGGAAGCCAGACCGAGGCATCAGCCCCACCCCCCGGATCCTGGGTGGTGCCTGGACTCCTGAAGTCAAGGAGCCACGTGGTGGCTCTGATGCTGATGGCCACGGCACTCACCTGGCTGTTTCCCGTGAGGTCCTTATCAAGGGTGGGGTGAGGCTGGGGAGGAGAGTGGAAATCTGCCCCCGAGCCCCCATAATGAGCGCACACACAGGCGCATACACGGGCACTCACACATACGCTCACATACACAGGCGTGCGCTCTTAGCACAGTCACACACTCATACGGTCACACGTTTACCCACAGCCACACACACACACACACACACACACACACACACACACACACACTTTCTATCACACACATAGTCACACACATACTCTCACGCACGGCCACGTTAACTGCTTTGCTCTTTAGGCCCGTAGATTCAGATTCTGATTTTGTGTGGTCTATCCACTTCCCAGGGTTTTCTTTTTTTCTCTTTTCTTTTGAATTGGAGTCTCACTCTGCTGCCCAGGCGGGAGGGCAGCAGCACACTCACAGCCACCGCAGCCTCAACCTGCTGGACTCAGGCGATCCTTCCGCCTCAGCCTTCCAAGTAACTGGAATCACAGGCGCGTGCCACCATGTCTGGCTAATTTTTTGATTTATGGTACAGACGAGGTCTTGCCAAGTTGCCCAGGCTGGTCTCGATCCCCCGAGCTCAGGCAATCCTCTTGCCTTGGCCTCCCAAAATGCTGGGATCACAGGTTTGAGCCACCACCCCCAGCCCCCAGGGTTTTCTTCATCTCAGGATGGGTTTCTCTCTACTTGTCCTCCTTTTTCTAATACTCTAATGTGATTCGCAAACAGTGTTGCCAAGTCCCCGTACTCTGTATCTTAGATGAATTTCTAGCTCCGTAATAAGGGCTGAGTCGACCTCGTACATGGACTCAGCTTCTGGCATCCTGACTCCCTAAGTTACAAGACACTCCCGAGACGGTAGAGGAGAGGTGTCTAAGCCCGGAGACCGGTGTCCAGAGCGGAGAGCTGAAGGGCAGCAAACACCAGGGAAGGCTGCTCTCTAGCGTTCATGCCAGTGCGTGTCTGCTCACAATGCTCATTGCCTTCCATCCGGCCACTCTGCATCCCGAGAAGAGGGCGGGTGGCAGCTTCGACAGTGCAGCGGGCATGTGCCCCACCCTGGTCATTGTGGACATCGCTATAAAAACAAGTGTGGAGCGCTCAGTCCGTGAATCTTACCAAGTAAGCATTTCACACATGCTGACGATGACCATGACGGTGATTGCCAGGTTTTTAAAAGTATAAGTCAAAAATAAAATAAAAGTATAAGCCACGTTTTGCTCTTCAAGAGCTTATGGTAGGAAGGTGGCAGGAAATAAATCAGTGTTTGTGACCCACACAGCTGAGTACACGGTAGGTGCAAAAGGCCTGGGCACAGCATCAGGGACTTGGAACGTCCAAGAGGAGGGAGTCAGAGGAACTTGTGGTGGAAAGAAAAACGTTCTCCAGCGTCCCTGTGATCTGATGCTCGTGTCTTTGAAAATCAACTGGGTGTCCTCTGTTTCTGAACATACTAAGTCAGCTCAAATTTCATGGCAGATTGAGCAGCGGATAAGACTGCTGAAGCCTGGGGTCACTTCTTAAGGCAAAGGCCCCACAGCAGAATATAGATACGCGTGTCAGTCCATGGGACTCTGGCTGATCCATGAGGGATTTTTTTTACCCCCTGTGACATACTGTCCTTCAGTTTAGAGGATGAAAGGGTAAACTGAGGCAAGGTGGGCTGGTGCCGCGGGAATAATGCAAGATTGCAATTAAGTATGAAGTAGCCGGGCTCGGTGGCTCAGCCTGTAATCCCACGTTTTGGGAGGCCGAGGTGAGTGGATTGCCTGAGCCCACGGGTTCGAGATGTGCCTGGGCAACTTGGCGAGACCCCATCTCTACAATAAATAAAAAATGAGCTGGATGTGGTAGCCCGCGCCTGTAGTTCCAGCTACTTGGAAGGCTGAGGCGGAAGGATCGCCAGAGCCCAGCAGGTCGAGGCTGCGGTGGTCGGGAGCGGCCCCTGCGCTCCAGTCTGGGTGACAGAGTGAGACTCCAACTCAAAAAAAAAGTATGAAGTAGAAGAAAGCAAAGTTTATTATTCACCTTTCACAAATGGAAAGGGTTCTGACACTCAGAGGCAAGTGAAGCTCAAAGACTGGGGAGCTGAGTGTATTTAAGGCTCTTGAAGGGGAGTTTGGGCTGGGAAGAATGTCCAGAGTTTCGTGTCTTGATGTCGATAACAGAAGTCACTTAAGTCTTGTGTCTTGACATCACTAGGCATGGGTATCTCATGACTCCAGCTGGTGGACAGGAAGCTGGTCGCAGTAAGCAGATAAGGATACATCAAGGCCGGAAGCACAAATACCTTGAACAATTTGGCTGCATACTTTCTGGTCGGTTACAGCTTTTGCTTATTCTGGAAGTTCTAGTTCACAAGGCTTGATTAAACATTATACATAAGCCGGGCTCGGTGGCTCAGCCTGTAATCCCGCGCCTTTGGGAGGCTGAGGTGAGTGGATTGCCTGAGCCCGCGGGTTCGAGGCCCGCCTGGGCAGCGAGACCTTATCTCTACAATAAATAAAAAAAATCAGCCGGGAGTAGTAGCGCGCGCCTGTAATTCCGGCTACTCGGAAGGCTGAGGCGGAAGGATCGCCGGAGCCCAGCAGGTCGAGGCTGCGGAGGCCGGGAGCGGCCACTGCACTCCAGTCTGGGCGACAGAGTGAGACTCCAACTCAAAAAAAAAAAAAATTATACTTAAAACGAATACAAAGACATGAAAGCTGTCAGTTGTCATTTAGAGACTAAGGGTGTAACAGATACATTCTGATGAGAAGGTTTCAAGAGCCCATTTCTTATCTAGGTCTGGTGGAGGTGTTTCCAGGGACGTGTAGTCCTCTGTGTGTGTCTCCTGGTTCTCAGGGGGATCAGTGAAGATGGTTGTGTTCCCTTAAGTACCAGCAACAGTTACTAGATCCAAGGACGATGTGGGGGGGTAAGGAAAAAAAGGTCTACTTTTAAATTTAAAGGGCGTCTACGTTTCAGAGTTTCCCTCCTTTCAGAGGACATCTTTTCCTTCAAAGGCATTTCATCCCATTGACTTTACAACCCCCCTGGAAGAATTAGAGTTCTCATTCCCGTTTCTGTTTAGTTGAGAAAAGCGAAGCACCCCGTTTTCAGTCCAATAGGTCATTTCTTTGGAACTTCTAAGAGGGTGTCTCTGCGGAAGAGCATTTCTCTCTATTCTTCACTTGCAAAATAACCTAAAAGCAAACTCTATTATGTGTATATGAATCTATGGATATGTACAGGGGATCTCCAAAACTTGGAATTTATTTATGAATAATTGTGTATTTATTCTTACGTGCTTAAAGTTCAGTCACCTTCAAAGCACTCTCTGTTTGTTGCAACACACCTGTCAAGACGCTTTTTCCGCTGCTCAATGTGCTTCTGCCATTTTTGTTTCACCTCTTCCACACTGGAAGACCGTTTCTCTCTGAGAACATTTTTCATGGATGAAACGAACAAACAAACAAAAAGTCACTTGGGGCAAGATTGGGTGAACAGGGAGGGTGGGTCATGGGGGTCCTGCCGATCTTGGTCAAAAACCGCTCAACACTCCGTGCAGAGTGGGCAGGGTCGTTTCCATGGTGAAAGAAGCAAGTCACCCGTTTGCCACAACTCAGGATGTTTCTTCCACAAATTGTGACGCATCCTCCTCAAAACCTCCAGATGAAATCTTTGGTTGACTGTTTGATCTGGAGGAACAAATTCTGAGTGTACCACAAGGGGTCCACCCTCTAAAAGATAATTCTGGTTTTTCTTTTGGGTCCCCACTTCGTGTGTGTGTGTGTGTGTGTGTGTGTGTGTGTGTGTGTGTGTGTGTTTACATACATAGGGAGAAGGGGCTTTTATTGTTGGGGGTGCTTTAAAAAATGAACTGAGAGCCAAATTGTTTTATTACTTGTAGTAAATGGCTCACTTGACTGTGAATTATGATAAGCTGCCATTCAGCCATCTCCTGTGGTCATTGTTGGTGGTTCTTAATACGTTTCTATTACTTTATTGACCCTAAGATGCCACTGACTTTAAGACATGTTGTTATTTTATGGATCACCAAGAATGAGGAAAAGAGGCTTCTGGTTAAACTGTGAGATTATGCTTCTTGGGTATGTTGACTTTTGACTTCTACTCGCTCGGAGAGCTCTTGTCAACTTATTTAAGGACATGACTCTGTATCACACCACTTATTATATACATACAAAAGGACTTCAGACATTTTTACTCATTAAAACCCAGAATCTTTGGCTTTGCCACTAGAATCCTTGTTACTCTCCAAATGACCGACACGCTCTCTCAATTTTGAAGTTGCTCCCTTCCTATTTGACTGTGTTTTCTTTAGTTGAATCCCATGATGGCGGCTGGGAGTGCAGCAGTTTCTGTTCAAAGTCGCAGTGAACTCTTGACCAATTGCCATTTGACAATGCGATGGCAGCCCCGGGCGATGAGAGACTCGGTCACACCAGCACTTCCTTGCTTTGAAATGTCCTTAGAGGATTTTGTTGAATTCTGCCGCTCTCCCCGCCCCAGTTGCACTGCCTGGCCTGTGATAGGAAACCCTTCAGTGTGAGTTGCGGTCATCAAACAGTACGCAGTTTCATCTGCTGGTGACAGCACTCTGCCAGAAAGTACAGAAGTGTGGCTGTGCTGATCAGGGTGGATTCGGTGGCATCAGAATCTCAGTGGCTTAAAACTGTGGCTTGAGCCGGACTCGGTGGCTCAGCCTGTAATCCCGCGCCTTTGGGAGGCTGAGTTGAGTGGATTGCCTGAGCCCGCGGGTTCGAGACCCACCTGGGCAGCGAGACCTGATCTCTACAATAAATCAAAATGAGCCGGGCGTGGTAGCGCGCATCTGTAGTTCCGGCTACTTGGAAGGCTGAGGCGGAAGGATCGCTGGAGCCTAGCAGGTCGAGGCTGCGGTGGCCGGGAGCGGCCACTGCACTCCAGTCTGGGTGACAGAGTGAGACTCCAACTCAAAAACAAAAACAAAAACAAAAACAAAACAAAACAAAACAAACTGTGGCTTGGCTGGGCTTGGTGCTCAGTCTGTAATCCCGAGCTTTGGGAGGCCGAGGTGAGTGGATTGCCTGAGCCTGCAGATTTGCGACCTGCCTGGGCAACTTGGTGAGACCTCATCTCTACAATAAATCAAAAAATCAGCCAGGCGTGGTAGCGCGCGCCTGTAGTTCCAGCTACTTGGAAGGCTGAACGGAAGGATCACTGGAGCCCAGCAGCTCGAGGCTGTGGTGGCCGGGAGTGGCCACTGCACTCCAGTCTGGGTGACAGAGTGAGACTCCAACTCAAAAAAAAATAACCGTGGCTATGTCACACAACATGCTTCTCTGACTGGGAGCGCTTCCCCGTGTTGTCCTCTCTTCAGGACCTGCAGGGAGCGCAGCCACCGTTTGGAACGCAGCTGATCACTGTGTTGGGGGAAAAAAGAAGAAATGAGTGACTCATGGTGCTAAGATCCGCCCATGCTGCTGGTGTGCACATTCTCTGGCCGCGCCACACCATCTTCGGTGATGCGGGACCTGCAGTCTCACCGCAGACCTGAGGGAGAAGGCCAGGTATCTGGGTGGCCGCAGTGGTGGCTCCATCACTTCCCTCCTGGCCCTAAAGAATCCTCCGCACTCTTTCTCCTAGGCGCAGGACACCCCGATCACCTCCCCACGGGGATCAGCTCACAAATCCACCCTGGTGCCTGCACCCACTCCGAACGGTGGGATCTCTGATGATGTGGGGGAGTTCCACATGGAGCCGTGGCTTCTGCAGCGGGCTCGAATGTGGTTCCTCTGGTCCAGAGACCCACGGATGAGAAAGGCAACTTGCAGAGCTCCGCTCACCCACACCCTGCCCCACAGACCAGTGCAGAACAACAGGACCGTCAGGGACCACACGTCTATCCCTGCTGGGCAAGGGCAGGGGACTCAGCACAGCCACTCTTCTGGAGAAATGTTGAGGTATCGTGGGGCAGATAGCACAGAGGCCTCCTGACTTGGAGGGGGCACCTCCTGACTAACCCTGGGGATAGGGGTGTCTCTCACCCGCTCAGTTGTTCTCTGTGAACTTCCGGTCCACCCTCTGGGAGTTCTTTTTCCTTGCTCTTTCTGACCACGTCTGAAGAGGACATCGGTGAGCACGCCCTACGTAGGAGTGACTGCTGTCTTCGGTCACTGTCAGAAGACACCTGGGGGTCCCAGCGCCAGCCTTCAGTCTTACGCAGGACCGTCCTTGGTCACCAGGCTGGCAGTTCTCCTGGAAACAGAGCTTCTTCTCCATCTCATCTCAGCTCTGAGGCCACTAGAGGCCAGGGTTATGAGACCCTTGGTCTGCTTCCCTGAGGTGTTTTCTTCACTTGAAATTATTTATCCAGTGCCCCTCTTGATCGGACACAGCTTATTCCAGGGGTGGGCTGGGACATTTTTAGCAACTAGTGCTGTGAAGAAAAGCCAACACTTCCAGATTCTTAGCACTTTGTGATTTCTGGGATGTGAATACCTCCACCATAGCCCACAAGCTATAGATAATCTCAGTAGCAGAGATTATCTACGTACAGCACAATGTAACAGTGATAAATGATGCATAATAATTTTTGGAGCTCTTTACTGCAATGTCTGACTAAGTAAACCACATGGAAGTTTTTTCTATGTGCAAGCAGCTCAACCAAACACACACTTGCTTGGGATAAAATGAAAAATCCCGGTAACATTCACAACCGGGGTGTGGGATCCACGGGGCTTTGGGACCATTTGCTTTGGGAAAGCAGACCCCGAGGCTTTGGCACTCTTGCCACAAGTGTCTTTCACCTCAGCGTCCTGTGTGTCAGGTTTTCTTTCTCATCACCTTTTTCCGCCTCGTAGGTCTTGTTTTCCACCTTGGAGTGGCCACCGCAAGGAAGGGCGGATGCGTTCGTTCCAGCTGAAATCTCCAGAAGAGACGGGGACCGATCGAACTTGGGGTTGGTGCTCACTGGTGGGCCAAGGAGCTACTTTGGAGGGGCGGAGGTGGGGAGGTCCCAGGAGGGTCAGGCCGGCATCCTCCAACCGTGGCGCCATCTTGCACCATTTCGACCGTGGACTGGGCCTGGCAAGGCAGAGCCACACCCTTCCGAGTACCCTGCACATGTCTGCATGCCGCCTCAGTGGCAGCCAGAAGGAGCCGTGGCAGACACCTGAGGGCTTGCCTTTGGCAACTGCTTATTGATTTTGTCATCCATCCATCACAATGAGTTGAATCTCTGGGCTCTGAGGTAAACAAAGAAAGGAAGAAGTAATTTAAAATGAAAAGATTAAAAAGGCTTCAAGGTACAAGCATCTTGCACCTCTTTGACACCATCACAGGGACACCGTGAGGACAGTGTTGGACACCACTCACAGGGACACCACGGAGGATGGTGTAGGACACTACCTGCAGGGACACCATGAGGACAGACAGCACTGGACACCACCCACAAGGACACCGTGGAGGGCAGCGTTGGCGCTGCAGGTGGCTAGGGGCAATGGTTGGGGTCCTGCTGCCGGGGAGCGCCTGGTTCATCCCAGGACTGTGCAGGTTGGCGGGATCCATCACAGCTTAGGCTCAACACATTTCTACTTGGCAGCACAGAAGTGGGTGATATTCTCGCTTACTTAGTGGTGTCCGCATGGGATGGCGCTGAGCTGGGCAGCGAAGCGTGCTGCATGAGAATGGCAGGTGGCCCACGGTGCTGGAGCGAAGCCAAGGATGGAGGAGAGATCCTCACACAAAGCGCTCACGGGCCCAGCCATGGCACTCACTGTCTGGGGGCCGGGCTGTCCACGCCTCTGCTCCCACTGCCCATGTCAGGCTTCCCCTGATGTCTGCTTGTGGGGCTGGGAGAGGAGTTTCAATGACGGGGGTCGGGCTTAATCTCGGGGCAGAAACGCCTGTGCGTTGCGACCTGGTTCCCAGGAGTGCTCGAGGATTTTCGCCGAGGACAGTGGAGAGTGTTCCCCATAGAGTCCCAGGGTGCGTGGTGTGAAATGCCACCCACTGGCCTTTTGTTGCTTCTAGTTAGGCACAGATATTTCATCCCGCTGGTTTTTGTATTTAACACACAGATGAGAGTCTACTTCTAATGACAGTAAGTGGTTCTAATTACAATTATTTCCTTACGCTGTATACATCAGCGTTTTATACCTCTTAAGGTGAATATTACTGAACCTCTCAAGAAACATTCCTAACTGATGTGCTGTGCATTAATTATTGCTCAGAGAGCATAACTGTGGAAAGCACCAGCGGATTCACTTGCTCTGAATTTCTTCCAAACACATTAAAGGACCTTGTAGCATGAATAATCACAGTAGATTTTTAAAAATTTTCTTTCAAAGTCACCTTTTTTTTTCTTCTCGGTTCACTCTGCTCAATGCTTTTAATGAGAAACCAGATGCCTAGAGAAAACAGTCCTTGGCCCAGATGCCAGTTCTCCGAGGGGTGCATTCGGTGCTGCTGCTTGGACACTCCCACTGGGCTGGACTATGAGAAGCCAGGTTGTTTTCAAAAGGCCGGCGCTGGGGCTCTGTGATCCGGCAGGCAGGCCTGTCCGGCCTTTTATGGTTCCTGCCCTGTCACCTGACTCTGGTCCCGGAAGAGGAACTCCTTGGGCTTCACTGAAGACAAGCAGCCCGGGGTCAGGAGGGCCACGCGAGGCCAAGCGGAGGCAGAGGCAGCCCAACAGCAAGGAGGGGGACAGCGGATGCAGAGACCAGGCTCAGCGATGGAGACCAAACGCACCTGGAAGGCAGAGCACACGTGAACGCTGAAGTGCACCGAGCCCTGGGGAGACAGGAAAGCAGACCAAACTTATCCGCTTATCCGGTTTACTGCCTCTCCACTTCCCTGGTGGCTTGTCCAGCTGTCGCCGGTGTGGGCTGGCGGCCTGTGTGTCAGGTGTTTATCACGGGGCGCCTGTGAGCGCAGCTGCTGGTAAAGGGCTCTCAGTGCCCTCATTATACCCAGCTCCCAAGTGCTGGCGTTCCTGATGTTAAACTGCTCTGGTGAGATTATAGCGTTTCATTTACATTTTAAGTGGCACACTGCAGTGTGCTTTTTGGAAACTTGTGAGGTGCCTCTGGGCATGGCACCACTCTTACACTGGTGTCTAAATCACGCAGGAGGGCGGGGGTTCTTTACATGGAGGGGGCGGCCACCCCACGGAGACCCCCTTTCAGTTGGGGGCGTTGCCCCCACGCTGCCGTCCACGGCGGACCAGTATCGCATCAGAGGCACCAATTGTTCAAGTGAATTCTCTGTGGCAAAGGCCACTGAGAGCCGGCTTTAAGTTTTCCCTGAAAGGTGGTAGCTAGGAATACCATTTTACAGATGAGGAAACCAAAGGTCGTTTAAATAAGACTTGCAAACGCTTATGGAGCGCAGAGGAGTCAAAAGCCAGATGCTGGGACGGTCTGGCTGGGTTAGAAAACCAGCTCTGCCACTCACTCTCTAGCTTGCCTGAAGCCAGTGAGCTTTCCATTCTGCCTCAGTCTTCACATCTGAAGATAGGACTAATAAGAGTTTGCACCTCGTGCAGTGAAGGGGAACGAGGAGTCCATGCTTGAAAGTGTTTAGAACAGTGCCGAGTCCACTCTGAGCGTGATCAGTGTGTCCTGCAGATCCAGTTCTCTTATCCAAAACCCTGAAGGACAGATGTGTTTTGGAATTCAGAATTTTTCGGGTTTTAGGAAGGTAGCAGCAAGCCAATGCTTATTTTACTTGACAGCTACCACAGGCGCTGGGGCAGCCTGTAATCCAGCACTTGGACGGTTCTGCAGCCCAGTCGATGAAGGAATGGTGACGGCAAGCCGAAGAACGTGAAAATGTGAGTCGACTGACATCAGTTTAGGCCAGATTTGGGCACGAAGCAATGACGAGCACCTCTCCATTTCCAGAGACTTCTTGTATCTTGTCATCATGGCCTTACACAATACTGAGTGGCAGATCAATTATTGGAATCCAGAAACGTCCAAGCTCCAGGTGAGAACTGTAGGTCGAAATTCTTCTTTTTATAGTTTTGTGAACTGAAAACAGAGAGCTTTGGTGGTTTGCTCACGGCCACACAGCTGCTCCTGTCAAAGACGGGACCGGATATCCTTGGCTTCCGGTGGCTGGGCAATGTTTTCAAAGGCGAACACCCTTCTGGGCTAATTCCGTGGATTACACCTGGCGAAGTTAAAAATAAGCAAAAGAAAGAAAGAATTCTAGTATTCTTTTTTTTTGGAAACCTGTTTTCCCCCAGAGCTTTGATGAGCACTGAGAATCTGCAGAAGGGAAGCATGTTGTATACCTTTCCTAAACTTATTGTACCGTGCACTCTTTATTTTGATAACATCTCACAGAGCACACAGGACATTCCGTTTCAAGTTATTCTTTTTTAAAAAGATTTTTATGATAAAGATGTGGGGTACAATTCAGGGTTAGGTGTACAAACATTGATCATGCAGGTACCCCTGTTGAGGAGGTGTGCCCTCCCTCCCCAAGCAGTTTCCCTCAACTGCCAATTCCCGCCCCCTACACCTCGCCAACAGTTTCTTATTACTGCCAATCGAGCTTTGATGATCATTGCCCTGTGTGGAGATGGGTAGTGGCTCCCATCATTGTAACAGCTCACGAGACGGTCCACTCTTAGACCCGATTTTTCCAGGGCTATCACTCAAGAGAGTTGCCTGCTCACCGAACCCCGTGAACTCAGGGCTTCTGGGAGCGGCTAGCGTGAGTGAGAAGGCGCTGCTGTGACCACAGTCGAGGTGCCCCGGAAACTCCATGTGGCAATTTTCTAGAATGTAAAGCCCTGACTACTTACGGAAGACATTTCTGTAAACCATGATTGTTTTGCAAAGAATGTGGTTCATAGGTTCACAAAAAAGAAGGGGACCCACGGAAAACTGACTTAATCTGTCTCCCATGCCACGACTCTTGTAGAGAAAGAAGCACAATTTCCTGTTTCAGTCTCACCAGTCTCACCACAAGGCGGGGAGGGGATGGGTGTTGCAACATCTGCGGATAAACCATGGGTTGGGATGAAGTGAACCTCCTGGTATGTGTGCCCTCAAGTCCTCCAAAGAAAACACGCTTTCCTTTAATGTTCAGATATGCCAGAAATGTTGCTCAAACCTTGGGAGATGAGCTGTTCTTCCTGAAATAAGACCAGTTCCTTGGAACCTGCAGCAAGGGGGCTACATTGTGTGCTTCGAGCATCTTGTTCTATGGAGAATCTGCAGGGAAAACTTTGGGCTAGAAATGGGATGTTATAGCAGGAACTAATGCTGTGTGCTCCTCTGAAATCTCTACATATTTACCATGTAGTTTCCTTTCCAACAGGCTTTTCTTCCAAGTTTTTGATGTTCTTTATTTTAAAAATGTTGGCTACTGGGGAAGGAGGTCCTGTGAGGATGGACTTCACCTGTGCGGCCAGTAGTGCAGCAAGTCATGTGACAGTGGACTCCCAAAGGAAGCGGGGCTTACCTGGCTCTCCACCAGGAACCTTTCAACGGTTTGATGTCTCAGCTACACCTGGCAATTGCATCAGAGGCTCTAGGGATGGGATCCTGGCATCAGGATCTTTTAAAGGGTCCAAGTGATTATGTGGGCCAAGGCTGAGAAACACTACCTTAGTCTAAACGGTAAGTGTGTCCTGCCCGATTCTGGTGTCTTTCGCTAACCCTGTCTAGTGGTTCTAATCTGGTAGCCCGTGAACTGAGTCCTGTTTTATTCGGCCAGTGAAAACAAGGTTAAACGTGCTCGAGTTAGAAGCCCCTAGAACAGCAGCCCAGGGGCCCTGTTCCCAACCATCTCTGTGTCCCACTGGCCATTTCTCACACTTTGACATCTGCGTGGCGCCTGCATTTGAGTTTGCAACCCTCGAAATACTGGAAGGAGTTCTTTAGTTTAAAATTATGCAAAAACAATAATACGATTAACTGAGAATGGCTGGGTGTACACTAAAGGATGGAAATGTTCTTTGCTTTTTGTTTCTGTTTTTTTAGAAAGCAGGATATATTAAGAGGACAGAGAATCTCCCACAGTGGGACGGGACCTGAGAGGGGTGCCCGGAAATGGTCTTTGTTTGGGGAAATACCGATTCCCACTGTCTCCCGCAGTGGAGTTACCTTCAGGGCCAAGAGGAGTATTTCCTGAAGTGTTAGGTGACATCCCAGACAGCGTCCACCACCTGTGGCGATTCCTTTTTTTTTTTTTTTTTGAGTTGGAGTCTCACTCAGTTGCCCAGATTGGAGTGCAGTGGTCGCTCCCGGCCACCGCAGCCTTGACCTGCTGGGCTCTGGCGATCCTTCCGCCTCAGCCTTCCAGTAGCCGGAACTATAGGCGCGCGCTACCACGCCCGGCTAATTTTTTGATTTATTGTAGAGATGAGGTCTCACCTGCCCAGGCAGGTCTCGAACCTGCGGGCTCAGGCCATTCACTCACCTCAGCCTCCCAAAGCGCTGGGATGACAGGCTGAGCCACTGAGCCCGGCTGTGGTGATTCTTTTTGAACCTGTAGCATGTTGTTTATCACGCACAGAACACACATTCCAGAAGCATCTTTTCATCTTCCTCCCGGGCCTCTCCCCAGCTCCCGCGGCTTAGGTTGGGCTTCCTTTCTTACCAGGACCGACGTATCGGACCTCTCCACTGGGTTTTCTGACCTCTCCACTGGCTTGCAAGTTTTTGGAAGACGGAGATGTTCTCTACTCTGTTTTTCCACTGTTGCACACAAAGCCAAGCACGTGGTGGGTTCTGGTTGGGTGTGTTTAAAAGGGGATATGGTGCTTCCTCTGTAGAGTTACTCTTGATCAGAGTTTCCCCAAAGCGGGGTTCGGTGGGAGAATCTCTCTCCCACATTCTCTGCTTAAGACAAACAAGTTCCAGGGTCGAATAATTATGGGAACCCTTACATACTGCGCCTCTGTTTTCGATATTTGCAGTACACATTAGCTATCAAAAGCTACAGAAACAAACTTTCTAACTTTGCTAATTTTTATTCCCAAATATATGTGTCTATGAATTTTATTTTTGAAAATAAAATGTGTTGATATCTTCTGTAGTTAGTATCGTGGGTCACAGGTTGAGAGGTGTTATTCTGAATCCTGTAATTTCCAACATAGCTGGGGAAAGAATATTGCCCTTGACGAGTCAATTACTTCATTAATTAAGACAAGCCATCCAGGGTTCTCTTTAGCTCACACCCTCTGGGCTGTAGCTAATAAAGTATTTACACAAAGGACTTACAGCCATAATGGCCAAAGTGGTATTTTTCTTAATGGCCAGGTAGTGCTCAAAGCCCTCCAAATTCATGACTATGTCAGCTGTGTTGGAGGATGTGGCTTGGACTGGATGAGACTGCAGGACCCCCCATTCCTCTTCCCTGCTGAAGGAGGAAAACGGCACACGAGGGTCACAGGCGTAGACATTGGCAGCCCTGTGCTTCTACTGCCTGGATCCAGAAAATGTTGTCACCTCCTGGACTTTCCCACAATCTAGGGCCACGCAGAACCAAAGACGGGGGCTGGAATCTGCTTCGCTACTGAGGTGAGAGGCCCCGTCACCAGCATCAAGGTGGCTGAACCCTCAGAAATCACAGGGACTGCTTCTCCTCCCTTGGAGAGATGGAGAAATGGACAGCTGGGAAGACCAAAGGCTTATTCTGACATGCTTCCATTTGCAAAGAAGTGAACACATGGGAAGTGAAGGCTGTCTTCTTCAGCACCCTCAGTCACTTGGTCTGAGTAGGCGTCCCTTGGGGCCTGCGCTGAGTCACTGCCGTCACCATCTCGCCTCTGTGGGGGCTGTTTGCCCCACACGTACCCTCGGGCTTCCCCTGCCAGTGGGGAGTTTAGCTTTTGTCCCCAGAAGTTTCTGAAATGGATCATAAAGAATATTAATTAAACAAATTTCAAGCCTCCACTGTACCTCATTGAGAAAATATTCTGCTTCCTTTCCTACTTAAAATTACGTCGTCATGTTGCTCTGTGTAGCTCAGCAGAGTAGACTGTAAAGTGCAAAAGACAGTACAACATACCCCCAAATAATTCAGTTTTAGAAATGTAAAAATATCCCAGTGGACAAGATGAATGTCATTATGTTCCCAGATAGAAATAGAACAAAATCTTAAAGCATCGAAAAATTACAGAACACAATCTTCTCCTTCTCAATGACACATTCTACTCAGTCTACACTTAAGAGAATGAAGACCTGAAATACTGGTTGGGTTCCGGGAGGCATCCCCAAGTGGCTGCCCTCAGCGGTCCCTGGCATCTGTCCTTCATTCTTTCTGCCTCTCTGACCATGGGGACAGGCATTGCTTTGGACCACTGCACCTGTAGCCATCCAGGAGATGGACAGTCTACATTCAGCAGAGCTGGGAGCCCTCACCTTGACCAGGTCAAGAAGATCTTTCACCTCCTTCTGTGAGGACTGGAGTTCAGGCCCCCAGATCGTGGGCAGAGTGTTGATCCCATGCGAACGAGGACTCCTGGGACCAACATCCCTTTCTTCCTTTCTTCCTCCTTCGTTTAATAGACACAGATTGGGATTCTATCTTGATCTCACTATGTGACAAAGAGCAGGGATCTGATATCTGCCCCGGTAGTGCCCGTGGTAACAGGAGACTTTGCGGAATAAGCACACGGTGACTGTGTGTGGCTCTGGGCGGTACATTTTCAGAAAGACTCAGAGAAATTGGGCTGTGTCCAAAGATGAATAAGCATAGTATCGCAACTCTGCCAATCATACCAGCTAGGTAACAGTGGGAAGCACCAGGGGTATTGAGTCTGAAGGTTAAGCGGGTGTCTGTCCTTCAATGCTAGAAGGGTCCCTGTGTGGAGAACATTAGCTTGTTATGAGTGGCCCTAGGGGACAAAACGAGACATCGTGGAGAGGAGTGACGGAAGCAGCCTGACGTGGCGGCAGGCCAAGTTGTCCCGGCATAGCGTGGACGGTCCCACCGCGTGTGGACTTCCCGTCTTCGGAAGTGCCCAGACGTTGCTGCATCAGTGCCTGTCCGTCTGCAGGAAAGGTGCTGAATGCATGAGGAGACTGAGCCGGAGGACATCAAGTTTTTCGAGCTGTCCAGACTCTTTTTCGGATGGATGTTCAGAGAATCCATCCCGCGGCCTCGATGCCTCTCATGACCTGCGTCAGTTCACAGACACCAAGAGAGAAGGAGAAACACCTGCGAGGGAGGACGGGCGGCGCAGGGGTGGGCAGGGACGAGCCATGAGCAGGGCTGAGCGCTGTGACGGGAGGTGGAGGAAGGGAGGCGGCGGGACGAGTCTCAGACTCCAAGGGGCCTCTGGGAACATCTCAGCGGGCGGAGCCCAGAGCAAAGGTCACGGCCGGAGCAGCCTCACGTGGGGCCGAGATGGCCTGGCTGCAGTGCCCTGCTGTGCTCGGTCGTGACTTGAGAGTGGCCCAGAGAGGGCATGTCCTCAGGGCGCACCAGGGTGGACCAGAGGGCACAGCAGCCAGACACTGTCCCCCCAGTCCAGCCTCCCCCAGCCCGCTCTCGAAGGGAGAGCGGGACAGTGCAGCCCTCAGCCTCCACGGGGTCACCAGGGCCCAGCACAGTTTCTCAGACAGGGCAGACCCCGAGAAAGGGCTGGATGTGGACGAGGACACTCGCGGGTCGGGGTTTCAACGGCCCTCGGAGTCTTAACCAGCAAGCGGCTCAGCAGTGAATGTTAGGTCTTGTGTCAGAAGTCTTACTATCTGGAGCTGGATTCAGTCGACGCTTTGTGGACCCCACGGAAGCCTGGTGCTCGGCACGACACCTGGGGCCTTGAGACGGCCTTGAGGACAAGGAGGCAGAGCTGCTCACAGCTACGTTGGCTGGCCGGCCTTTCATTTCACAGGTGTTAAGAGCCAGGACCGAGAAGGAACAAGTTGCATGAAGACATCTCAGCCCTGCCAGGGGCTGTCGTCCTTGGTGGTTCTGGGTAGTCGTGGGTAGCCCTGGTAGGCTTACTTGGTCCCAGGGAATCTAACGTGGCCCTGGGCCCTAAGTGGCCTTGGGTGGTTCCAGGTGGCCCTGAGTGGCCCTGAGTTGTCCTGGGTAGCCCTGCGTGGCCATGAGTGGCCTTGGGTGGTCCTGGGTAGCCCTGGATAGTCCTAGGTAGTCCTGGGTAGGCTTAGGTATCCCTGGGTGGTCCTGGGTGGTCCTGGGTAGTCCTGGGTAGTCGTGGGTAGCCCTGGGTAGTCCTGGGTGGCTCTGGGTCACACTGGGTGGCCCTGGGTTGTCCTGGTTAGTCCTAGGTGACCCTGGCTGGCCCTGGGTAGCCCTGAGTGGCCTTGAGTGGTCCTGGATAGTCTTGGGTAGCCCTGGGTAGTCCTGGGTAGCCTTGAGTAGCAATGGGTGGCCCTGGGTGGTCCTGGGTCATCTGTCTTCACTCCCAGCTGTCTCACTCTGTCCCCCCATTTCTGGGTACGTCTGATTTCTCCTCTTTCGATTTTTGTCTCTTATTTCCCAGACGCCGACTTGTCTGGCTTTCCTTCGAGGTGCTTCCCTTCCCTTTCCTCTACCACCCTGTCTCCTTCTCTCACTCTCTGTCTTCTGCTTAGGGCTCCGGGTAACCATCTTTCTGATCAAGTCTGCAGCCTTCTCCAGCACAGACCTGCTGGGCTGGGTCCAGCCACTTCTGATGAGAAAACAGAAACACGTCCACTGTTTCCCTGACTGAACTGATGTTTGTATGAAATCTAGCGCAAATCGACTTCAAGCAGAATCACGCTGTGGTGGGCTTCGCTCCTGACCTCTGGTTGATTCCCCTTTCTCCGCCATCATCCAGTGTTGGTTTGGCCCCAGTGGCCCCCCCGGGGAAGCTGGCCTTGCCCAGCTTTAGAGGTCAGTCTGAGGGAGGTGAGGATAACCCTGTCTCCCTTTTCCAGTGGTCGGTTCGGGAGTCTGGGCCTCAGCCAGCTGTCGCAGGCCATTCCTTGGCCAAAGGAACTCGTGTGGGATGGACGTATCGCCCCGTTCATGCCGGTGAGACTTGCACGGAAGCAGCCGGAGCTCTAAGAAGCTCCTTTGCTCTTCGGGAGGAGCCACAGGAAGAAATGGTCTTCCTTTAGCTGGACACTGTCGGACCTGCTGAGAGCATGTTATCACGAGCCTGATTAACAGGGACACGTGGAGGCTGGCAGAGCCTTCGAGTAAGTTCACAGAACAAGCCGTCTGACTTCAGGACTTCCAGTTCTGTGAGCTAATGCTTTTTCTTGATGTTTATGCCAGCTTGAGCTGGAGTTTCTATTACTTAAAAGCCAAAGATGGTGTAATAGTGCATCGTGTACATGTACTACATTTTTTAGTCCAATATTACGCAGCCATAAATAAGGACAACATCATGAACTTCACAGCAACCTGGTTGGACTTAGAGTCTATAATACTGAGTGATCTTTCACAGAAACAATGAACTGAGTATCACATGTTCTCACTCATACTAGGACCTTGAACAATTAGCGTAATACTGTAAGAAAAGGATTGGCAGTAGCGGGAAACTGCCGGGAGGGGTGCGGGAAGCAGGATTGGCAGTAGTGGGAATCTGCCTGGGGAAGGGGAGTCACACCTCACCAACAAGGGGACCGGCAGAACATTTGTATACCTAACCCTGAATTGTACCCCACACCGTTAAAATAAAAATTAAAAGAGGAAAAAAAAGCCAAAGACCTTTCCACTTACGTACAGCTTAGCATCACCACAGAAGGCCAGAGGTCCTTGAAAGCCTAGAGAAATATATATTTCTTTCCTCCCTCAAATAAATACATATTTAAATGTATAACTATTAAATACATATGTACACACATACGTGGGTGGTGCTGGGTACATGTATGATCACATGTATGCACACTTAAGTGTACACCCACCTTAGGGTACACACACACGTAGGTATATATGTATGTCTTTGCATTCTGGGATTGGGTGAAGCATCAAGAAGAAGCTTTCAACTCTGGGCTCCTGGGAGACGTGGAGATATCTGGAACTTCGGAGAAGAGGCGTCTGTTGCCCCCACATGAGAGCAGGTGGAATCTCATCCCATCACTAGCTACCGAATAAGTCGTAAAGATGGCAGAAGCAGCGCTTCCATGGAAAAGCGCTTTTGTTCTGGCGAGGAGCCATCTTTCCTCCCAGGGGGCGTGTCTCGCTCTCTTCCGCCTCCAAGGACACCTCGCCACCGCTGTAGCCCCTGCACTGCCTGGGGCTGACAAGGAACAACGTGAAAACGACAGCCCCCTGCAGGGAACGACTGGCAAAGGTGAAGACGCCAGCTACTGCACAGATGTCTGCTAGGCCTGGAAAAGTCCTGCTGCCCACCCAGGGACGGATGTCGGGGAGCAGGGCTGGTGGGTGCTGGAGCTCTGCTTTGGCGTGGCATGCTTTCCCCAGGCCTGGCACACTGACCCATGCGAGCTTTTTGCTCTACGGCACCGCAGGAGAACTGCGGGCCATGGTTGTGCACACATAAGTGTTCACGGGAGAAACAGAATCTTCACTGTCTGGTGTGAGAGGAAGCCCAAAGAAGCAATTTCCCCAGGGCCATGCCCGCTGTTCTGCTGCCCAGGAAGTGGGCAGCGGCCACTCTTTGGAAGAAGACTGTGCCAGGGAGTCCTCATCTTGTTCCGACTGTGCTTTACATTTTGTGTGGGTTGAAGACTCCGTGTCCTGAAACAATGATTCTTGGCTATAGGGAGTAAAATCTGCTGGGAGGACCTGGGGAAGGAGTGAAAGCCACGAGCAGAGGCGTCATTCAGGTCCGGCCCGAGCGCCAACACAGCTCCAGGAGTCTGTGACACGAGACGTCTCTTCTCTGTTCAGCAAGGGCTTGGGGGCTGCAGCCTGTTGTTACAGGTGTCCGTGGGGATAATCTGTACCAGTGAGCCCGCACCCCTGAAGATGACTTTCACATCGTGGAGAAAACCAGGAGATCTGGGTTGTTGCTTGAACACGCACCACCAAGTACATTTCGAAGACTGTGTACAGAGGGAGGTGAGGTGCTGGGGACACACCCCACACTGCAAGTCAAGCTTCTAGCTTCGGATGCCTGGCAACCTGGTTGGGGTGAATCATTGCACTTTTTTTTTTTTGAGTTGGAGTCTCACTCGGTCGCCCAGACTGGAGTGCAGTGGCCGCTCCCGGCCACCGCAGCCTCCCCTGCTGGGCTCTGGCGATCCTTCTGCCTCAGCCTTCCAAGTAGCTGGAACTACAGGCACACGCTACCATGCCCGGCTAATTTTTTTGATTTATTGTAGAGATAAGGTCTTGCCAAGTTGCCCAGGCGAGTCTCGAACCCGCGGGCTCAGGAATTATTGCACTTGTAAAACACCAAGTAAGCAAAGGAAAAAAAGTTACAGAGCTTGGGGAAACAGAGCTAAGAAATATAACAATGATTTGATTGTAGTCATTAAAAAAATTTCATAGTAGTTTCTATGTTCTATTTGCTACAGCACTATAAAAATGTGTTTACAATAAAGGGATTTTGTTGTAATAGTTTACAAATGTGGTTTCCAGGTTGCCGTCAACCCCTTCTCTCCCTGCATGTATGTTCTGCTTCTTATATCAAGAAGCAGAACCCTAATTTTTCCTCCTAGGTTCTGGGCATTTTGACTTTCTTAATAGAAATAGGGTCTTGCTCTGTTTCCCAGGCTGGAGTGCAGTGGTGCAGCCATAGTTCACTGTGACCTGGGCTCAAGTGATCCTTCCGCCTTCCAAATAGCTGGAGCTACAGGTGTACATCACCATGCTTGGCTAATTTTCAAATGTTCAAATTTTTTGTAGAAACAGGGTCGGACTGTGTTGCCTAGGCTGGTCTTGAACTCTTGGACTCAAGTAGTCTTCCTGCCTCGGCCTCTCAAAGTGCTGGGATTATAGGCCCGAGCCACCGTGCCAGGCCTGGGCTGACTTTAGTGCCTTGGTTGAGCAACTAAATGAAAAGTCAGTAACACTTGAACTCCTAAGTCCAAGGCCGGGAGCATCCTTGCAGCTTCTGCTCGGTTGAGGCCGTTCGACTGACAGAGCCATGAGAGACAGGAATATGTTTTTTGCTAAGTTGTGCGCCATTTATGATGTGTTTGAGCCACCACAGAAATTATACTGAAAATGGGGTGTGGCCGTAACAGAAACCCGAGTTATATATGTGTGTTGGCCTTGGAGCCTGGAGGCTGGCAGAAGCTGGGGTTCTTGAGGAAACGATTGTTGATGGTTTCGAGGGACAGCAAAGAGCTTGTTACCAGCCAATTGAGAAGAAGGAACATTTGTGTTATGGTGTGATTTTAGGGCAGAATATTCGAGGTGATACTGGTTGCTTTCGGCCACACATGGTAAGGTAACACTAGAGAAAAGTGGACTTCCAGAAGGAACTATTTAGTTTTCAAGCAGAATTTAGAGAAAATATAATAGAATCAGGGCTTTAAGGGTTGCAAAATAAAACGATTTCTATTTCCCAACCTCTTCACAGTGGAAAACATTCTTAAAACAAGAAACGGCTTCAAAGTAAAGATCAACTTAAGGGCATTGTGGTAAGATATTTTATCCAGATTTCAGAAAAATTTAAGGGTATGACTCAGAGACCTTCAACTAGGCAAATATAGGGGCGTTGTCCCACGTCACCCCAATTCTCACTCGTGACAGAGAGGGCTGTGTCAGAGAGATTTGTGGGTGTGGCCTCTGTCTACTGTCATAAACTACAGCAAGGTTTATGGGAAATCCACCAGCTTTTTAAGAGAAGCATATTGTTGAGGCTCCATCAGATGGACCTGAAAAGAGCAATGGCTGTCGAAATGGAACCAGCTCTTGGGGCTCCACACTTTTCTCAGGTAGAAAGACGGCTGTGGAAACTGCTCAACTCAAGCTTGAGAACCCTGGTTGGGAAGAGGGAAGGAGGGCACAGTAAAAGGTCAGGGATTGCAGAGTCCCAGGTGGCAGAACAGCACCTCGTCAAGTGAGGGGTGATGTGTGCCTGGCCGGAGCGGGGACTTCTATGTGCATTCAGCTCCCCTCCCCCATAGAACTGGAATAAGTGTGTTTTTTAATTGCCTTTATCTTTTCTCTGTTAGACGGCCATGTGGAAAATATCTTGGTTCCAGTTCACAGGTTTTGAGAGGAGCTGTATTCAAGTTGCTGCAACGGAGGCACTGTACTCATGCGTCGCACCCTACCTGGATCTGACTTAGATGACATCACCCTGGACTTCGGGTTCATGAAACTTGGAGCTCTGGGGAGCAGAGTAAGTATGCTTTACCCATGATACACAGGGACTGTGGCGGCCAGAGCGTGGCTGGGGCACCCCTAGGGATGGCCACCACCATCTTTGCTCGACTCTAGGCAATACTCCTCCTCCTATACCCTTGAAACTGGGATGAAATTAGTGGCTTTGTTAGCCAGCATAGAGCCACAGAATGACTTTTGAGAATGAGGTTAGCTACTAGGGACCTGTGCCTTCCGCCTGGGTCTCTTGAAACCCAGCCACCGTGCTGTGAGAAGTGCAAGCCACGGGGAGCACCTGTGTGTGGGCCAAGCCAGTCCAAGCCTCGACCGAGCTGCCAGCCTTCACTCCAACTGTGAGTGGCTGCGGGCCGGAACCAGTCACAACACCTGCCTGGTATAGCCGCAGGTTCCACCTGGCTGCAGCTGCAGGAGGGACCCTGAGCCAAAACATCCAGATAAAGCCAATCTCACAGCTGTGAGAGATGGCAGCAAATGTTGTCTCAGTCGCAAAGTTCTAGAATGCTTTGCTACACAGAAAAGGTATTAGGAAGGAAAACCACTTGCCGTCCCAGATGACAGACGGCCGACTTCCTCTTGTCTCTGCAGTGTGAAAGCGCATCTCTTGCCACAACTGGGACAATTATGCCGGGAGGGGCCAGCGGGGCAGCCGCTGACCATGACCCTTTCCCTTGGTGGACTCAGGAACCGGCAGCTTCAGAACTCAAAGATGGAGCCCCACTGTTTCTTGGATTTGAATTAGTCGTGTTCGTTCTGAGGGAAATTTTGCTGGAATCAAAAAGCTGCGTGCCTGATACACGCAAAATAAAATAAAATTAAATTAAAAAGTTCCACTCATGGGCAGCAGTTGTGGTGGCTGGCCCTGGTCAGTTGTAATCGCTGGATAACTGCTGGGGAAACACATGGCCGTGGAAGGTGTTGCTTCCTTGGTGGGGGTGAAGAGGCAGGAAGCAGTCAGTGTCAACACACGTTTTGTCAGAAGCTAGAGGCGGTTTCAGAGTCTGAGGGACAGGAGGACACGGGATGACACGTACCGCACGATGCCGGGGATGGCCCCTTCACGGCCTTGAACGCTGTGTGTTCACCCTCGTGTTTATCTGGTTCACTGCAGTATCCACAGCAACTAAAACAGACACTGGCTTTTAAGAGAGACATGGTAATTATTTGGGGAATTGGCAAATTCCACCTGTTTTATTTCATCAGCCCTTTTGATGCGATATCCAGCTGTCTTGATGCTTTTTTGTTTGTTCAGGTAACAGAAACGAATTCTTAAGCATTATGTGCCATCCACTGTGCTTAGCTCTAAAGCCCTGCAAGAACTTATGAGGCAAGGACTGCTATTATCCCCTTTATACAGATGAGAAAAAGAGTTTTAGAGAAGGAATCTTTTGCCTGAGATCATAGTGATTTTAAGGGGTGGGCCAAAACATGAATCCAGGTAGAAGTGGAAAACCCAAGGGCCTTTATTTCTTGTCTGATTTTTAAAGGTTCTGGGGTTTATATATGAGTCTTTGTGCTGGATAAGTTTTGGGGTGGGGGATAGTGGTGATCATTTCAGGCTCTGCTCCCCTCCCTGTGTTTGGAAGAAATGAATAAAAAGGCCCAGGAGTCACAGAGACTGAGGTTCAGAAATTGGCTTTCCAGCAGTTAACGCCGCGTAGAAAAACGCTCCCTGCGTCACCACGACAGCGAGGCCTTCTGAGTCGTCACGGCCCCAGCTCTAGACGTGGGCCGACCCCGCAGAAGCTCGGAGCCTCAGAGAGGACACGCAGACGCCCATCTTAGAGTGTGCACGGAAGCTCTGACAGAGGAGCCATAGAAGCCGACACTCCCATCGGGGAGCCCAGCCCTGCTAGTTCTTACATTCTGGAGTGAAAGACCAGAACCAAATACATGAGCTCCGTGAACAGGCAGATTCCAGGGGAGGAGAGGCACTGAGCTAGTCACGTCCACGTCTGTCTGCAGGAGCACCCGGCGGGTGGCCTGGCTTCTTCCCTCTGGCAAGAGTGGGTACTGTACTAGGTAGGCAGAGGGAAGCTTGTTGTCTGTTACTTTGTGAGAGGGTGAAAACGTTCATGTTAGGGAACCAAGACAGAATTCTACCACTTACATGGATGATTGGAAGGCATCTGTAGCTTAATCTGCTAGTTTCTGACAACAATTCTTAGAAGATGTGGTAATTTTCTCTTTGAAAAGGAAAGAATCTTCTGAGTTTTGACCAAAATGGTGGACCCTATTCTCCCTTAAAAATGACTCTCACCCAATTAAAAGGATGCTATGATGCAGAAATTCTAAAGATACAAGTAATTACTTCCAGAACACACCATTCCCATGTGAAGATCTTTAATCTTTCAAGGTACTGAAATTTTGTGTGTGTCTGATGAATGTGCATGTCTGATGAAAATTCCGTATATGGTCAATGAATTTTGTCTTAGCTGTAAGTGGCCTGCCTGAATTCCTCTCTGCTATTTGTGGATTTTTTTCTTGATGTACTAAGGATAGCATAACTTTTTTTTCTTCTAAGAGAGGGTCAGTTGATTCAGCAATGTATTCCTCAGTGCTGATATTGTGGTTCTGGGCTATTTCATAATCTTGAGTAGAATCCTGTCCATTTTATGCTGTGCTTTGTGGGAACACATTTTTTCTGTTAAGTCTCTTTGGCAAAGTGGGACTTCCTCTGTTTCCTCATCAGATGTATCACCCATTGTTTTCTGATTAATTCTTTGTCAGAGATTGCTCCTTCCTAACTCAGTGTTGTTGTTTCTCAGTCTTGGTCTTGGGAAAACTTTGGACAAAGAATTGGATATCCAAAGCTAATTACACCTAAAGTTGCAACATCTGTCTAAATGTATCTAAAATCAGGTGCGCATGTTTCTTCTTTTTTGAACAGAGGCTAGAGATCGTGTGCGTGGATACATGTGGTTATGATTGTTGGTGCTGATTACTATGGATCTGTCTCCCATTCTTCTGGGCTAAGGTCATACCTATCGTTTTTAGAGGTAAAAAACCATTCCCTATACCTGGAATGCCTTTCCTTTCCTTCTCGGAATGTCTAAACTGTGTTTCTTCTTCAAAGACCGGTTCAAATGACCCGACCGTGGGAAAATACTTAGGTGACTTTTTTAATTCCAGCTCAGCTACTTACAGATTTGCTGATGGTGGCAAACTACGTAAACTTCTTTTAGACTCAGTTTCTTCATATGTGAACTGGGAATGATAATACCTACCTCCCAGAACACGTCAGAGAATCAAATTATAAGCTACATGGGCAATTCTTGCACTGCGAGTGAGTGCTCAATAAATGTAAACCACTATTATTGATAAAAATGATGATGAGGTTCTCAGTTTTTATGGGCAGGAGTTCATTAGTTTATGGCTATTGTTTTATTGCTATTCGTACTCTTTTGTTCATATTCAGATAGGAAGATATAACTTTGCAACTCACGTAACCCTGCATGTGTGTTTCTCTTCATAGCACCTGTAAAATGCTTATGTATATCTGTATAATCTCTGCTAGTAGACAGTGAACATCTGAAAGGCAGAACGGCAACTCACTTCTTTCTGTATGTTTGACATCATGGACAGTACTTGGTGCCAGCAGATACACATTAAAGAAAAATGAAACAACTCTTAGTGAATCTTATGGGTTCCCCCGCCCCACAATTCTTAGGTAATTCTAAAGGCGCAATTAAACCAAATAATTATATGTTGATCTATTTACTTTTATCGCCGTGTTTCTTTTCTCCAGCTGCTTATGATACAAAATAAATTGCACTTTCCTGTGAGGTACACGAGGGTGGAAGCAGGGTCTGGCTTACTGTCTCAGGGGTGTTTGAGCATGTGCCACACACGCAGCAGACACTCAGTGAGCCGGTTAATACTCGGTGTGTGAGCTGTGCTCTGCTCAGAGTTGACCAAGAAGAGTAAGACACAGACTCTGCCTCCGAGAACTTGACAGTCTAAGTCTGCCTATCTCCATGGATACATTTTCAGGTCAGTCAGCAGAAAACCTGGTTACGCACACATGTTCAAGGGCCTGAATGCTTAGTCATCCACGCGTAAAATATCTGGCTGGTTGATTGTGTTTCTTTCTTTTGGCACCCTGCAGGCACAACCTGGGCCAGACCATAATGATGCCTTGACTGATCCAACAAACGCATACGGGTCTTGGCTCGTATTTGGAAGTGGAGTTGAGCAACGGGATGTGCTGTGGGCTTAGCGCTGGAGGCGGAAGGGAAGGGGAGTCCGGGAGGACTCACGGCTTGAGTGGCCTGATGAGTGACCCGCAGCGCTCCTTAGAGGGGGCTGGAGGAGGAGGGAGGGGCTTTTGGAGGGGGCGCGAAGTGTCCTAGCTCAACCCTTTTCAGTGAGCTGTGTCTGTTGGGTGCCTCAACGGGGCAGTCAGTTCGGCTGTTGGATACGTGGATTCAGAGCCTAAGGAGAGGTCAGGGTCAGAGGTTAAAGTCATCACGTATGGGTCTCTGGCATATTTGGGATCCGCCTTCGTGATCCTCGCCAGCCCTTGGGATTTTCCACCCCGCATCTCCTGGCCTCTGTCCATGCTGTGCTAAGTATTTAGTGCCACAGCTCTCTCTTTCGATGATGCTATGTAATGTATTTAGATGCCATCTGAAGTACTACACTTCTGATACCCAGGGAGCACTCTGGTGCACACCAAGGTGTGAATGCCTGTTTAACAGCTTGAGGCATTACTTTTGCAGAAGATTTCCTTTCTATCAGATAACACTGCCTTCACACAAAGAAAATAAGCCAGCATGGGGAGGTTTCAGGCAACGGTACAGTGATAGCATTATTACTGAAGAGTAAGTCTTCATACAATACTTTTTGATTGATCTTTTTTCTAATACAGAATCTGTAGAACACATTCTTTTTTTTTTTTTTGAGTTGGAGTCTCACTCCATAGCCCAGACTGGAGTGCAGTGGCCACTCCTGGCCACCGCAGCCTCGATCTGCTGGGCTCCGGTGATCCTTCTGTCTCAGCCTTCCGAGTAGCCGGAATTACAGGCGTGTGCTACCACGCCCGGCTAATTTTTTAAAATTTATTGTAGAGATGAGGTCTCACCAAGTTGCCTAGGCAGGTTTCGAACCTGCGGGCTCAGGCAATCCACTCACCTCAGCCTCCCAAGGCGCGGGATTGCAGGCTGAGCCACCAAGCCCAGCTGTAGAACACATTCTAATAAATTTCTAAGTTTGCTATACAATGGTAAAATAAAAGCAGAAACATCTATGTTGCCTAATTGTTGTTTTAGTCTATTATTTCTTTATGTGGATTCATAATTCATCTGAAGTGATGATGTTCTTTTTAATGTCACTGCTGTAGTTCATGCTCAAAATACAAATAAGTAATGGAAGATTTGAGTTTCCTATTTAGTCCTATAAATGTAGAATGCGTGCAGATGGTTGTGTGCATGTTATGCACGAGCACACAGATATACTTGCTCTATTTTTGAGATTATGGACAGGCAAAGCAACAACTACAACTTCACTACCCTAAATTTCTATTTTGAAAAGTTCCTCCATTCATTTCTCTTTGCTGGTCCTCTTTGTTTCTCAATTGGTGTATTCTCCTCAAAGAAAGTAGTCATCACTTTTTTTTTTTTTGGAATAAAAATTTCAAAGTAAAGCACAAGCCCTGGGTAAGTAACAGGATGTTAAATTAAACATTTCTCCGGTGGCAGCCAGGACCAACAGACATGCGATTCCAAAGAAAGTGCCAGACGAAGATGCAGATTTTCAAGCAAAAACCTCAGAAAAGAATCCTGTGGCTCTAAACACGACTTTGCAGAAATGAACAAGAATCAAAATAGTGGAAATAAGTGGTTTCTGAAGGCCCCTTGGCAGGGAGCTGAGGGAGTATGCTGATCCTTGCCTCAAGGTTAGGCAGGTGGCTTCAGTGGGACCTCCCAGGGCGCTATGCAGGTGATCCTTGAGGTTAGAGAAAGAGCCATGAGGTGGTATCTCATGGCCACCTGGAATGTCTGGGGGGAACTGAAGCCGGCTGGTGTGGTCATGGAGACATGGAGACGTGCTGCCTGGGCTCAGTTATGGGAAGATTCATTGCCCTGATTTTCTTTATTTTCCATTTTCTTGGGTTTTTTTTGAGTTGGAGTCTTACTCTGTCGCCTAGACTGGAGTGCAGTGGCCACTCCCGGCCACCGCAGCCTCGACCCGCTGGGCTCTGGCGATCCTTCCGCCTCAGCCTTCTGAGTAGCCGGAATTACAGGCGCGCGCTACCATGCCCGGCTGATTTTTTGATTTATGGTAGAGATGAGGTCTCGCTGCCCAGGCGGGTCTCGAACCCGCGGGCTCAGGCAATCCACTCACCTCAGCCTCCCAAGGCGCGGGATTACAGGCTGAACCACCGAGCCTGTCTATTTTCCATTTTCAAAACATTGCTTTCTTTATCCAGTCCCCCACTGATGGACGCTTGCTATTCCGTATTCCTGCTATTGTGAATAGTGCTGCAATAAACAGACTTGTACAGCTATCCTCGTGATATAATGACTTTTCTCTCCTTCGGTTAATACCCAGTTGAGGGATTGCTGGAGTGGATGGTAATTCCAGTTCTTTAAGAAATTGCCATAGTGTTTTCCATTTTCCATAGAGGGTGTGCTCATTTACGTCCCCACCAACAGCACTCCTTTTTTTCCACATCTTCCCCGATTTTGCTGCATTTCACCTTTTTTAAATAACAGCCATTCTGACTAGTATAAGATGACATCACACTGTGGTTTTATTTTTGTTTCTCTGATGACTGATGTTGTTGAGCATTTTTGCGTATGTTTGCTGGTCATTTGTATGTCCTCTTTAGGAAAGTGTCTATTCAGTCACTCAGGATAGGGGACACTGTCTGCATCTCAGTCTCAGTTCTAGTAAAAGGGGCATCTTCCATATGAGATGGGCCAGGGGCACTGCACAGAGTTGGGGTTGCAAGCTTCTGAGTAGCAACACAGAGGGGCAGGAGTGGGCGAAGACCCACTGGGGGCTGCAGGGAGCAGCCTCAAGTGCTTGTGCTCATGGATGACAAGGGATGCCTGTGAGGTTCTTCAAAGGCTCAGCCCTCCCTCACATCTTCCTTGATGTGTCAAGGCTTTAAAACCTTCCCATGAGTCTCAGCTATTCGGGAGCATGTGTATCAGCACCTGGCTCCTTGGCGGCAGACCCAGATTGCAGGAAGGACCTGGGTAGAACTTGGAGGGATCGACCCAGCTTGGCTTTCCATATTCATTCCACACACATTTATTGGCAATCTACTATATATGCTCACCACACGTGAGGGAACAGCTGCTGCCCTCGGTTCTAACTTCAGAATAATTGAAATTCTGACTCAAATAGATTTTATGGGCACACTTCAAAACATACCCAATGACAACTTGGTTGAATTTAGTGTGTAATACTCAGTGATTTATCACAGACGCAAAGAACAGGGTACCGCATGTTCTCACTCATAAGTGGACCCTGAACATTTACCATAATGCTATAAGAGAGGGATTGGCAGGAGTGGGATACTGCTAGGTTTGTTGGGGGGTGGGGACGACACAGCATCAATAAGGTATCTGATTGCAAACCAGGCAAAGTGGGGACCAACGGGAGGCCCAAACTTTACCTGTATTATGACCACTTGTATTCCTAATCCTGAATTGTACCACACATCTTTGAAACAAAAAAAAAAAAAACTGGAAAGATAAAAAAAGACCCCAATGATAAAACATCTTATCTCTCAACCTTTTTATTTGCTTATGTTAGTCAGTGCTAGCATTGTGCTGTTGGACACAGAACACCCTTATCAAGGGCAACATGTGTAGACTATTTCCAAAACAATACTTTCCACGTCTCCTACTTCTCGAACAAAAACAAGCCTGCTTGACTGTCGTTTTTCTTTCTTTTGTTTTTTTATTTTTTGAGTTGGAGTCTCACTCCATCGCCCAGACTGGAGTGCAGTGGCACGCTCCCGGCCACCGCAACCTTGACCTGCTGGGCTCCGGCGATCCTTCCGCCTCAGCCTTCCACGTAGCTGGAACTACAGGCATGCGCTACCACACCCAGATAAATTTTTTTTGATTTGTTGTAGAGACGAGGTCTTACCAAGTTGCTCGAGCAGGTCTCAAACCTGTGGGCTCAGGCAATCCACTCACCTCGGCCTCCCAAAGTGCTAGGATGACAGGCTGAGCCACCAAGCCCGGCCTTGACTGTCATTTTTCATGGGTGACTCCAAGGTTTTGTGTTTTTGATAGTGCCAATCTCTTCTATCATCTGTTTTCTGTTGCTGCATGTTGGCAAATTCATCAACCATCCCTCTGTAGAAAACATAATCTGGTTCCCTCTTAGCCCTGGAAAATCCTCCAAAAATTCAGTAAAAAGGGCCGATGGAGGAGAGGCTTGGGATACGCCACTGCTTCCGGCTGCCCGCCTGACTGCCCAGGAACGCTGCTTCATTTTTTGACGCCCTAGTCGCACGTCGCAGGGTTGGTGGTGGCAGCAATCCTGGAAGGAGTGTGAGCCTTGCAGGACATTATTGTTGTTACTGAACGGAAGCCAAGGGATTGTTCAACCTGTGAGAGCCAACCCTGCCCCACTGTGTGGGGAAGTTTGGCCTTTTCTCATAGAATCGGACCCTGGTCAAATTTCCTTTGCAGTTAAGCTTATCTAGGATACGTTCACACAGAAAGACAATGTGTTCTTGGCTGTCCACATTTGGCATGGCCCCAGTGAATGACAGCATACTGACCGTTAATAAGATGTTTTTTTAAAGGCATTCTGTCAGTTACTTCAGCCGGGTATACATGCAGGGTTATATGTTCACTGTTATTTGCTTCCTTTTCTATGACTGGAAATAGCACATTCTGAAGTACCATGAAAAAGTCTACTTGCCAATTGCTCTTGTACCTTGATATAGCCCTTAGAAGAAGCTTTGAAGGGAGTAATACCTTGGGAGGGGCAGAAATGGCCTTAGAATTAAAATTTCAAAAGAACATATTTCAGTGAAAGAGAGTATCAAGTTCATTTCAGGAGTTATCAGCCACAGTTGGGGGTGATCAACATGTGGAACTGATTCTCACCACTTGGCACAGCTGAGAAAACAACTTAACGTCAGCCTACTGACAAATTAATCTGCCATAACATCGCTATTGTTTTAGGGAACCATGTAGGAAGCAAAGCATTTCGAAGCTAGAATGTATGTGGTGTAGTTTGTCAGTGTGGCTTGCTAATTGCTGAGCGGCAGAGGGCAAATCATTTCACAACCGGGATTGGCCACACAAGACAGTGGCGAGATTACAGGATTATGGACACGCAATGAATGGTGCCTGGCAGTCCTCTGGCCATCTAATAGGAAAACTGATGTTCAGAGAGAGCAAGACACTTGCTCAAGGAGTTGGGTCCCAAACCCTTTTCTTTCACTTTCCTTAATTCCGGGCTGAAATTCTAGGAGGGCTCCACAGCCAAGAACCTATGGGCATGTGGTGGCACGGGTAGTACCTTTCTGGTTTCCTTCTACCCAGATGTCTATTAAGCAGTTAGAGTTTAAATGCCTGTGGAACAGAATTTTCTTTATGCGTCACAATAGCAAATAAAATTATCCCTTGCTTCTTGGAGAAACAGCAGTTCCGATCTCTGTGATCCCTTTTTGCAAAAGCACTCTTTCCTAAATGGCTGTCGTTGCTCATGCTTTTAGGATTATATTTTTCTTAGCATGGACAAGCTAAAACATGGAGCCGTTTATCTCCATGACCCCATGACACGCATTTCTAAAGGTTGTGCTGTGTATATGCATGCCTCTTTGGCTGACGATGTGGTACACCAAAACATAACTTGCAAGCTAAATTTTTTCTAGAGGGTTTGTGGTTTCAAGTGGGCTGGGGCCACTGTGTTAGAAAAACTCAGGATATTATTATCACATACCCAGGCACGAAGTGGAGACAGGATGGGGAAGCTTGCAGAGAGGAATGTTGGGAAGCCTACCAAGACAAGAACCTTTATATCAAAGACTCGTGGTCTAGAGAGAAGAACTGAGCCCATGCTCCAGTCTGAAAATTACACGCTCTGTGCTTTTTCACAGAGGACCCAAATGTCTCACCTGACTGTTTCCCAATGCAGTCTTTGTGTATAGATGGTGGCAATGGAGAGATTCCCATTGTCGCATTGTCACAATCTCCGGTCTGGGAAGTTTGAGCAGGTTTCAGCAGAGCGCGAAACCTTAAGCCCACCACGAGAACGTTCTAATTTACCACTCAACAGTGTTCCTGAATGAACCCTAATATAATGCAAAATGCACTGAATTCAGGCTATAGAAGCACCTCATTTTGTATTAAACAAAAGTCGTAGGTTTTTGTTATTAATTTGAACTCTTGGGGCTTTACATCTTAAATACTGTGGAAATAATTCATCTTTCACTTATAGCAAATAGCTGTGGGTGTACTAATACAGACACTGTTAGGCATGAATGATAACGATACCTTCCTTTTTTAGGTGTCTGTCATGTGCCAGGTCCTCTTGTAAATAACTTGTATGTCATCCCAGACACAAACTGCCCAGTCACACTAGGTGTTAGGTGCCACCATTATCTCCATTTGGATGTGAGGATTTCAGGGCTCTGAGTGGTTGGGCAACTCCCCCAAGGACACAAAGCTAGAGAAAGTGACCCTCATCTGAGGGGTGAGCACATCTGGTTTCAGATTCTGTTCTTGCTCACCCTGCCGTTCTGTGTCTCCGGCCATTGGTGAAAAGACCCAGGCCCCTCTGTTCAAAGAGTTTGCATTTTACCTGATCTCATCCAGGGAAAGTGGGGACCAAAAGGAGGTCCGAACTTAACCCATATGATCACCACTTGTATGCCTAATCCTGAATTGTGTTCCCCATCTTTAAAATAAGATAAGTTTTTAAAAAGAGTTTGAATTTCAACAAGGAAGATAAAGAGGTAATTGCATAAATGGCATAGTAAGTGCTGTGTTAGAACTGGAGGGCCCCATGGGAACACGGAGGGGCACCTGGCCTAGCTTTGCCATCAGAGACAAGACCTGGAATTTTTTTTTTTTTTTTTTGAGTTGGAGTCTCACTCAATCGCCCAGACTGGAGTGCAGTGGCTGCTTCCGGCCACCGCAGCCTCGCCTGCTGGGCTCCGGCGATCCTTCCGCCTCAGCCTTCCGAGTAGCCGGAATTACAGGCATGTGCTACCATGCCCGGCTGATTTTTTGATTTATTGTAGAGATGAGGTCTCGTGGCCCAGGCTGGTCTTGAACCCGCGGGCTCAGGCAATCCACTCATCTCAGCCTCCCAAAGGCGCGGGATGACAGGCTGAGCCACCGAGCCCGGCTAAGACCTGGAATTTTACGTCCGTAGGATCCTAAATCCTAGGTTGACCTTCAGAGTTCTCTCTCGCAGACTCATGCCACAAGCTCATGGACTCTTAGCAAGCATTTACCTCAACGCCTTCAGGACACAGATGAGGGCTGGGAGGTTCAAGGTGGTTGGCCCATGACTGACGGAGACGCGGAGCGCGCTCAGGGATCCAGGCACCCATGTGCTTCTTCTCCCCCCTCACACACGTAGGTAGCATCTTAAAAAGAAGAGGATGGCACTCATAGCTGGACCGAAGGTGAAGCGGTCTCCTGCGTCTGCCTTCCTCTAGACCTTTTCACTTTCTTTTGATGCCACATGACCTTCACGAGACATCAAACACCTTTTGCAGATTCTAGAAAGCCAAGAGAAAAGAAAGCTTACGGCCTGCGAGCCCTGCCGAGTACACACTTAAATGTATTTTGAGGTGAGTCACACAAGTGGGTCAGCCATGAGCACAGACCCCTGTGACATCAGAACCCTGCCTTATGACTTACTAGCTCGTAAAACTGGACAGGTGGGTTACCCTTTCTAGACCTCAGTAATCACCTCAGTGTATCAGTGCTTTAAATCCAAGCTGGACTAATTTTCTGGCCTTTCAGTTGGGAATTACGTAAAGGTCTCTCTCTTTCTTTTTATATTGTCTTCTGTACAAGATATTCCTAAGAAATGTAAATAGGAAATGGTGGTTGTAGTGGGAAACTTTACTGATTCTTGGTATCATGGGAACATTTCAGAAAGACAGAGAAGAACATTCTGTTTTACTGAAACCAAACTTTTTTTTGAAGTAGGAGAAGAGGCTCTTCATTTCTGTATCTTTTGTAGAGTTTGGCAAGCAGTGGTTTGACCTACCGTTTTAGGAAATAAGAAATCCCTCAGATGCAGTGCAAGGTGATGCCAGAATCTTTGGTGGAATCGCACTGTTCTCTGGGTGCTTTGAAAAAGTCTGTGATTTTGAGGGGCCAGTTTCTCTTTCAGAGTTTCAGAGACAGAGATGGGAGCAGTTCCCAAAGGGGCATTCACTGCTTCTGTCCACAGCTGATGAGGCTCCAGACACCACACAGTGCGTCCTGGGTGGGAGCAGGTCTCAGGGCTCTTGGACCACTGACTGGCATCTCTGTTTTCAGCCCCTAAAATGACATTTGGTGATTGTCTTTATCTACCTTTCTTTTTCCTTTAGCACATTAAAGATTTAGTGATTGACTTTGCTCCAGTTTTTCTTCAAGCAAGCTAAGCACTTGTTTTCCCAATGTGGTTGACCTATATGTAATTTTTCTTACATGGCTTAGGGAATTTCAGTTTCTTTGATGATATTTTAGATGTATGTGACCTCCTTTTGGATGAAACAAGATAGCTTAAATAGAATTAAAAAACGTTACTCGCAATTTTTGAAATTGATATATAATAGTTGTATATATTTTTGTCGCTTGGAGTTGCGAAGGGAGGCTGGGGGACATGGGTGTGGTAAGGCCTGGCTAGCTCCTCACCAAGTTTGTTTCATTTTTCCTCCTGGGAGCAAAACCAGATACTTTTTCCGACGTCCTTTGCAATTCATGTGTCCACATGACTGAGTTCTAACAGAGGGAGCGACGTGTCCAACTTCCAGGTCTGGGCGTTAACAATCTCTTACACTCTGTTCGCTCCACAGGTATTTATTAAGTGAAGCAAGTGATGGTTTGACCGAAAAATGCCAACTGACAGGGTTAAATAATATAAAGTTTCTTTAATGGCGAAGAACATGAAAACATCTGCAAAACTCTCCCCACCCCAGCCCAACCCGAGGGGCTAGGCAGAGTCGTGCACATCTTTACCTGCTTTTCTGAGGTATAGCTGATGTCCAAAGAACTAATAATTGCAGGTTTTGCACTGTGGATACTTACTGTTTGGTACTAGAATACATTCTTAAATAAATGTGGTCACATTATACATCATTTTAATGTGCATTTCTCACTTTACGTTTTTTGCTAATGACTTACTGCTGGCTGTTTATTTTACATTTATTTTAGACTATGGAAATGATGTTAGGTAAAAAGCACATTTGAGCGATTTTCTTCTTCAAGTTCAAAATGGGTCACAAAGCAGCAGAGACAATTTGCAGCATCAGCAGCGCATTTGGCCCAGGAATTGCTAAGGAATGCACAGCGCAGTGGTGGTTCAGGAAGTTTGGTAAAGGAGATGAGTGCCTTGACGATGAGGAGTGTAGCGGCCAGCCATTGGAAGCTGGCAACGACCAACTGCGAGCCATCATCAAAGGTGATCCTCTGACGACCACATGAGAAGTTGCTGAAGAACTCAGCGTCAACTCTTCTACGGTCAGTAGACATTTGGAGCAAATTGGAAAGGTGGAAAAGCTTGATGATTGGGTGCCTTAGGAACTGCCAAAAAAAAATCATCGTTTTGAAGTGTCATCTTCTCTGAGTCTATGCAACAACAACGAACAATTCCTAGATCGGATTGTGAAAATGGATTGTATATGAAAAATGGATTGTATATGACAACTAGTGGTGACCAGCTAGTTCCCAAAGTCAAACTTGCAGAAAAAAAGGTCATGATCACTGTCCGGTGGTCTGCTGCTGGTCTGATCCACGACAGCTTTCTGAATTCCAGTGAAACCATGATGTCTGAGAAGTATGCTCAGCACATCAAGGAGATGCAGTGGAAACTGCAATGCCTGCAGCTGGCTTTGGTCAATAGAAAGGGGCTGATTCTTCTCCACGGCAACACCAGGCAGCCCTTTGCACCGCGAACGCTTCAAAGGTTGAACAAATAGGGCTCCAAAGTTTTGACTCATCCGCCATATTCACTGACCTCTCGCCAGCCGACTACCACTTCTTCAAGCATCTCAACATTTTTGCAGGGAAAGCGCTTCCGCCACCAGCGGGATGAAGAAAATGCTTTCCAAGAGTGTGTTGAATCCCGAAGGACAGGTTTTTATGCTACAGGAAGAAACAAACTTGCTTCTCATTGGCAAAAATGTGTTGGTTGTAATGGCTCCTCCTTTTTTTTTTGAGTTGGAGTCTCACTCCGTCGCCCAGACTGG
The DNA here is from genome assembly GCF_000164805.1 of Carlito syrichta. Lineage (NCBI taxonomy): Eukaryota > Metazoa > Chordata > Mammalia > Primates > Tarsiidae > Carlito > Carlito syrichta. The sequence continues at coordinate 128,111 of NW_007247744.1, read as the reverse complement.
AGTGCAGTGGCCGCTCCCAGTCACCGCAGCCTTGACCTGCTGGGCTCTGGCGATCCTTCCGCCTCAGCCTTCCAAGTAGCTGGAATTACAGGCGCGTGCTACCACGCCCGGCTCATTTTTTGATTTATTGCAGAGATGAGGTCTTGCCAAGTTGCCCAGGCGGGTCTGGAACCCGTGGGCTCAGGCAATCCACTCAACTCAGCCTCCCAAAGGTGCAGGATTACAGGCTGAGCCACCGAGCCCGGCATGGTTCCTCTTTTGATGAATACAGATGTGTTTGAGCCTAGCTATGACGATTTAAAATTCACGGTCCAAATCCGCAATTACTTTTGCACCAACCTAATATTTAGTATGTGCAATTTGGTGAATTTGGACATAGGCAAATCCCTGTGGCACCTCACCACACTCTAGGTAACAGAAAAAGGTGTCCCCCTTTGTGTGCGGAGAACACTTGACTTGGGAGCTACCCTGTTAATGAATTGTGAAGGGTGCCGTGTGTCTAGCTGACGTAGGAACCAGCTACACAGTGACCTTTGGCACTTATCCATCGAGCAGGACACACGTCCCCTTGGTTGCATGGGATAAAGTTCCCTTCCTTCAGCCCCTGGCAACCACCACTGTGTGCTCTGTCTCATGCATTGGACTGTCGTGGATTCGTCATGTGAATGGTGTCAAGCAGTATCTGTTCCCCAGCGACTGGCCTCTTTAAAGCGGACAAAGGAGTTGAACGGATGCTTGGAGAAGATATGGCGTGTCTTAATGCCATGAAGAAAAGCCATGAAGACAGACTCGGGAGAGGTCAGAGTGGTGATCTCAAAGAAAGACTTAACAGGGCCTGGCTGGTTTTTTCCCCTTTGCTGCAATGGGTCTGGTATCACTGTGGGAGGCCTCAAACCACAGCAACAAAAAAGCGAAAACATTGGGTGGCCTCACGGCGGACGGGGGAGGCTGGGACCCCCTGGAAATGCTGCCACAGGAGAGCTCAAGCTGCACCGGGAGAGTGGGCAGGCCTGGGGTGTGAAGAACACGGTTTTCTGCACTCGATAAACAAGAGCGCAGTGTACTGTGATGTTTGGCAGTTGTCGTAACCAGATCCTGTTATTCCAGCAGTGTCACTGGCAGCGCCGAGTCTTCCTGGAGGCATGGAGGCCAGGGGATCTGCTCCTCCCTGCTGGAGCCCACGCGAGGCCTTGGGTTTCCTCCTCCAGAGGCGCTCGTTTCACCACGCCCGTTGGTATTTTCCTGTCAGGCCCCAGCCCCCTGGTGACTGCTCTTCAGCAACGGAGAAGGAGACACACACCCACACCTGTTGTTAATTTGCTGGCAGTGGATTCAGATATGCAGACAAATAAGGAAGAAAGCAACCTGATGAGGTTCTAATTAAAACACGCTAGACGGCTCTAGGAAGGGTATGAGCTGGGTGGTGGACAGAGCCACTGCTGGCCCAACCTAACTGCAACGTGGCCCCTTCTTGAGCATAGGGTGCAGAGCTTGGGGGCAGACACAGACGACTCCCGTAACCTCAGTGCAGACACCACATGCAGCCTACAGGAGTGTCTGTGGCAGTCGTGGTGGCAGGCAGAGAGCGACTCAGGAGTCCGTGGCGGGAGGGGAAGCGGAGGCTGAGCTGGGTGTGGGCAACTGGAGGGAGAGTTCGGAGAGCAAAGCCAGCCTGTGCAAGACCCACAGGACAGGGAAGTGCCTGCATGCTCAGCGAAGTCGGAGGCGGTGAGCTGGAGTGTGGAGACAGGTGTAAGCAAAAGTTCACAAGCCAAGGAGGGACGCTGTGTTCTTTCCTGAGCACAGCGTCCGTCAAAGGGTGTTAAGAAGCGGCGTTGAAGGCGGACATCCTGATCTCTGTGGACGGACGACGGTGGAAGAGCCCAGAGAGGCGGCTTGAGCGGGTGGACACCGCAGGGGTGCAGTGATGGGCAGGTCAGACACATGCACATGCAGGCTGAAGGGAGGGTCTTTGCGCTCCAACCCCACGCATGGGAACCGTGACTCCGAGGCTGAGGCCGGGTCCAAGAGCTGGTATGTGGCCAGGCGGGTTTCAGACCTGGGTCCCTGCAACTCCACTTCCACATGCATAGCCCTCTCGCTCTGCCCCAGATCTGGATGTGTAGAGGACCCTCGGCAACTCTTCATCGAGACACATTGCCAGGGTGTTGGTACTTAATAGATATGGGCTCCCGAGAGACAAAATGAGGGAACTCGTTGGTAAAACGCACACAGTGCCGGTTATTGTTGCCTATTTAGATGTTGTCCAAGTGGGGAGATGATGGCACGGAGGGTGGGTCCTAGCCGTGCCCTGCGCCTGCTCACCCGAGGGGGGACATCTCATCCAGCGCATCTGAGCCACCACTTCCTCAGCTGATTGGTTTGGGGATTGGCGGATGGACAAGATCCTTGCTAGGGTTAAGATTCTACGCAGTTTGGAACGTTTTCTTGGAGTCATGAGCCGAGGACCAGTTGGGGGCTGTAGTGGTCACACTGGCTCCTTGCCACCCTGCTTCAGGGCACTGCTCACCGACTGTGGTGCCAGCACTGCCCCCTGGAGTTGTGCGTGTGGCAGTCAGCTCTTCCCATACCTACCTTCTGCATAGGATCCTTGGATGTGTGTTGTGTGAGCTAGTGTGGCTTGGAAACTCATGGGACATGTAGGCCAGACGGCGCAAAGGGTTTTTGGAATGAGCGGATTGGGAGCACATGGTAGTGTTATTATTATAACCTGGTCCTAAACACCCAGGGCTATCCTTGAAAGGTGAAGAAGGCTGGGAATACAGAATGCTTTACCTCACAGAGCCCTGCACCTGCTTTATTCTATCTATCTGTTTATCCTCCATCATCTATCATCTATCTGTCTAATCTGTCATCTATCTATTATATCTATCATCTATTGTATATATAAAGTCTATCTTCAGGAAGTCATCTACATATGAACCTTCAAGTTGCCACCTTTCAAAGATGTGAGCATGCATTCACATGTCCAGTCATGTAAGATAGTTCACATGTCTACTGTACATTCTCACGTGCATGCATCTCTGCAAGTGGTTGTGCTTTTGTGTACTTTACTGGACAGTATTGTATATTTGGTTTGATGTATTATTTGTGTGAAAAGTATCATAAACCTGTTATAGTACATTATTATATAGCTGATTGTGTTAGTTGGATACTTAGGTTAACCTTGTTGGACTCATGAACAAATTGGACTTAAGAATGTGCTCTCAGCCGGGCTCAGTGGCTCAGCCTGTCATCCCGCGCCTTTGGGAGGCTGAGGTGAGTGGATGGCCTGAACCCGCGGGTTCGAGACCCGCCTGGGCAACGAGACCTCATCTCTACAATAAATCAAAAAATCAGCCGGGCGTGGTAGCACATGCCTGTAATTCCGGCTACTCGGAAGGCTGAGGCGGAAGGATCGCCGGAGCCCAGCAGGCGAGGCTGCGGTGGCCGGGAGCGGCCGCTGCACTCCAGTCTGGGCGACCGAGTGAGACTCCAACTTGAAAAAAATAAAAAAAAAAGAATGTGCTCTCAGAACAGAACTCATTCGTATGTAAGGGACTTACTGTATTATGTATATCTATATCAATCTGTTGTCTATCTATTATATCTATCAGTCTGTCTCTTTGTCCATCTACCTGTCATTTATCAGACTATCAACTACCTGTCTTTCTATCCTCTTTCTTTCTCTCTCTACCTGTCTGTCCATCTATCGTCTCTTATCTCTGTTATCTATCTATCCTGTTATCTCTGTCTCTATCTCTCAATCATTATTTAGTTCTATCTGTTGTCTATCTTCTGTCTATCTCTACCTGTCTATTTATCGCCATTTATCTCTATTAATTCTCTATCTTATTGTTCTATTATCTACCTGTCTATCTATCTCTACCTGTCTATCCATTTATCATCATTTATCTCTATTTATTATTTGCCTGTCAGTCTTGATCAACTATTTACCACAGGGCAAAGCATTCTCTCCAGGAGTGGGTGTCTTACTGTATTCATCTGAAGGACCCTGAGAAAACCCTGGAGATTAAGAATAGCTATTTTAACCCAACAGTCTACAAAAAAGCACCTGCTAGCCCGTCAGCTAGCTGACTAACTATCCGACCCAACAAGCAATGAATAAAACACAATCAATTTGTGACTTAAATACTGGAAAATGATGCTTCCCACCAAAGAAACCACTGAACACTCTTATGGAACACAAATCACTTGTCCCGTTGCCACCACTGGATGGACCTAGAGCCAGCTTGAGAGTTTTTTATCCTCTCGGCCAATACTTCATTCACAACTAGAAACTGTTCTGATTTCAAGACTGTGTTCTAATTTTCCCTTTTCTCATTCCCTCTCCACCTCCATTTCATTCCTGTATAGGCTTCCCCCCCCCTTAAGTAAATGCCACTGGAGTGTGTGGAATTTTGCAAAAAGCTGGGTTTAGAAGACTTGAGTTTAAGCCAGGCTCAGTGGCTCAGCCTGTAATCCCAGTGCTTTGGGAGGCTGAGGTGAGTGGATTGCCTGAGCCCGTGGGTTCAAGACCCGCCTGGGCAACTTGGGCGAGACCTCATCTCTAACAATAAATAAAAAATCAGTCGGGCGTGGT